>NW_013563309.1:0-154199 GCF_000968595.1 Rasamsonia emersonii CBS 393.64
TTCTTTACCCCCTAGGGGTCTCAGGGTGGCTCGTCGTTGCGGCTTGACAATCCCATGGCTCTTGCTGGCCTGACCTCGTATCCAGCTATTCCCTAGGATTCTAGTGCCTTTCGAGGGTTCTGCTTCGGTTTTTGGGTCATTTTCCTGATCATTCTCATTCATATCAAGCCCTAGAGGTCCAGTGATGTTCCATCGGCTTGGGGTTGGGGTGTCTGGTACCTCCAGGATTTCCGTGAGCTGGCTTGCCGCGTGGCCGTTTGCCGGGGGTGACGCGTGAATAACACCACCACCATGGGGATCGGGAGGTTCCATGGTGGTTTTTAGGGGCTCAGAGGCCTCTCTGAGCCGAATGACGCGCTAAAAAGACGTGTTTTTTGTATCCCCTAATATAGGAATAGGAACTAAAATAAGTTTGTTCCTACGAGATCAGTACAGAATGGACGGAGACGAGCGATGAAAGAGTCAGACTTGCCTCGAACTGCAGGAAGGCGGTGGGCAGGCGCCTCCTGCCGTCGTACTTGATTTTGACATGGCACCTGCCGAATCGAGAAAACAACGCCTCCAGGTCGGTGGACAGCTTTTCGGCAGGCACGCGGGTCGACAGGCTGCGGCTGGTCAGCGAGAAGTTGCGACCAAACATTGCGAGAGAAGGCACTTACTTGCCAACAAAGAGACAGGCCTCGGGCGAGAACAGTCCCTGCGCGTTCTGCGCACACGGCACGTCGTACAGCCGGTCTGCACGCTGGGGGTAGTCGTTATCAATATCGACCATGGGCCGGATCTCATCGGTTGGATGGGGTTGAGCGATCGCCATGGTTTGCGGATTATGATATCTTCAAGGAGGAGATGCAATATCGAGTGGTGCAGTCGAAGCAAGCAGTGATAATGCGTATTGATCGTCAGTATGAATGATTATCTCTGTACATCTGAGAAAAGCAAAGGAAGAAAGGACTCATGATCCCAGACAGTCGTCGTTATAGCTGGCTGCTGCTGCTTCCCCGACGTCTCCAGGTTTGGAACCCAAGAAAGCAACTATTCCTAACTCAACCGTGATGACGGCACACATTTGTTGCAACGAGTGGTCTCTTGATCAGGGCCATGGGAATGAATTCCACGGCCGTGGACTGGACGATCTAAGACAGGATTTACTTGGCTGCTGGAGGATGTTCTAAGTCCTCCCGCCCAGGGTTCATTTCTCTGGCACTTGCCGGCGTGATTCGCGGGATATAGAAATATGCGTTCTGTTTCGTGTGTTATTTAGTAGAACTAGCAGATATCGATCGCAGGCTGAAATCGATGCGCTGCTGCCTCAGGAACGCCGGTGCTTCACACGCTGGTTCATCTGATATTGGCCGACCCAAACTATCGCGATGGATCGAACTGGTTTAGTTCAGACAGAAAATGCTGGATATTTCTCTGCACAACCCTGGATAGAGAGCGAACTACCAGTTTCTCAACTTGGATGCCTTAGGAGATATCTACTCAGAAACACGGGGAATTCATATGACTCAATCAAACTAGTCATCTACCACATCCTACACTGTCAATATACTGTACTATCTGGACAGATCAATTCTTCATTTGCCTTTCCTGTCGTCCGTCACCACATGCCTGTGATCAAAAAGGTAAAAGGCCATCCATTGGCTTCCTCCCCGAACTAACTCCCCAATGTCTCTCCGAGCACACTATGGGATCCCACGAAAAACCTTGCAGAGAATCTTGTGCTCTCTCCCCGTCCAGTCCTGGCGTTGGCATTCCTTCGAGCAGTACTCCACTCTCTTACAACCAATGCATTTCATGACCTTGCCTCCACCTTTTGCCTCCTTGCTTCCACAGACAAAGCAGCTTCCCATCCTTTGAGGAAGAACATCCAGAAAGCTCTTTCAATATCCTCGGGGGTGTCAGAAACAGGGCGGGGGATGCCAACAAACGGGACTGGGAAGCAGGGTGAGATGGCAGCGCGGACTGCGTACTTAGAAATGTCCTTCCAGAGAATTGGCTTGTCGACCTTGTAGTCATTGCCGAATTTCCCCTTGCCGCACGAACATAGGATCGGTTTGCCAAATTCAACTGACACTGGTATCTGGTTTTCGGCCTTATATTCGCACGACGGTGTGTGTTCCCAGTCCCGGCAGCGCTCTACAAAGGCAGGTAGAACGTGCTTCCAAAGAAGCAGCTCATTGTCATCAACAATGATAGACACGCGACCACTTTTGTGAGCAGCCATAATAAAGGTAATCATCATGGGGACGATATCCACGCTTAGTGGGACGACTGCCGCATCGAGAACAAAACTCTGATTAGATATATCCAAGCGCAACTTCGACGCAAATATCAATATGTGGACATCTCCATTAGAACGATTGTCAATGCCGAAAACAGCGTGTTTTTGTGTCCCTTGCAGTCCGGTAAAGTGCATAAACAGGCTAAAGAGGGAGTCCTTGAAGTTTATGCGGGAATTCTGGCATTTGATTCCCGACTTTATGCATGTATCTCACTCCTGTCGCTCCTGAACAGAGAACATTGATCCCACGTGTGTGATTATCCACGCAATCTTTGACTTGGATTTGAGATCGAGGACCGGCAACTGATCAAGTTTGACGTAGTGCAAGTTTCGCAGCGTAGGGATCTCTCTCAAGACCATCGGGAAGACACTTTCAGGACGTACAGACAGCGAATTCTTTGAGGCGGCCGGCGCGATGTATTCTATATAGGAAGACTTACGCGCGATTCTTGTCTTGCCACCGGTCATCTGGAGAGGTATAGGGAGAGATATCTGCTGTCGAAAGCTTCCCGAGCCAAGATTTATGGCAATTCTGAATGGTGACAGTTGTTGGACAGAAACGGCCGCTCCGCTGCGTAGCAGGTCTTGACACTTTGACGGGAGGATATCAAGATGAGTTGTCAGATGAGCGATCTTCGATTCTTCCGGATCCAGTGATACACGAAAGCTGGTCTTGGTCGCGGTCTCCGGCTCTGATATCGACAGCTCGCGCAAGCTCTCGCCAGTCGAATATCCTTCGTGAATTCCTGGTGCGCAGATCGATAGATGACCCGACATGTTGGGGCGATGTTTGGTGATGAAGACGTCTTCACTGGATAAGGTGGACTGGTGGATGGACAGGGACAATCCAAGCTCCTTCATGAGTGGAATTATGTTGGCAGGAGTGCTCTTCAGCGCGAAATCTACTTCCGTCGAGAGTTCAGGATGCATAAGCACTTGCCAGGTAGGAACTAGGACTGAAACAACAAGAGGTGAAGTGCCTTCCCATCCCTTGTCATCTCCTTGGACCTGTACGGAAAATCTGTCTGTATAACGTGCCCAAAACCAAGCTGAAGATCGGGGAAGATATTTTCTTCATTATTGACACTGGCATAAGGAGATCGTAGAAGGACGTGAGTAACTGGGTTCCCTATTCTCTCGCCGACGTTGCCTGGAAGTAAGCGTTCTTTTGGCGGGGGACCACCAAGGTCAAGCAGACTACACGTGGAATATCCCTCCAGCCCTTAAGAGGACTTTTCTCTAAATTCACAATGAGTCCCTGTAAACCTGGTTCGTAGCGTGGCATGGTATGCAAATCCAGGAGGTGTAGATGAAGAAAGAGTTCCTCCAGATAAAGAGCGTTGAGCGTACTGCTGTTCATCACACGATCACAGAGTTGGTTGATGAAACTCTCCCACTCGACTCGCTTGGCATTTCTAATCAAGCAGAGAATAGCACAGAGACTTGCTCGCGTGTAGTGCTCATATTGCTTCCGCATGATATCGCTAGGACCTTGTTGCATACGATGATCCCAGCTTTCCTCTAGGAACATTCTCAGACACATACGGAAAACAGGATTGGCTAACTCTTTCGCATCAAAAGTGATAACAGGTTTTCCAGGGCAGAATAAGTCTTTGTCAGCACACGCTGGCTCAGCGTCTGTGTTTTTCCATACCACAATGTAGCGGGACTGAACTGAGACACTGGTACGATTGCTGTCCTGCAGCGTCTCCATGAACCCCTCGTCAAAGATTGGCGTAGCTGATGCGTGAGTCCAGTACTGGATGGGGGTCAGTCCAAACAGGAGTGCAACAGTAGGGAGGTCCCCGCATAATAGGTCTGATGCGTTCTTCTCGACGCTTTCTTCGCGCAAGACCTGCATTTCTGTACAAATCACAGAGGTAGACTTTGGAGTCAAGAGAGGACGAGTTGCCGCCAGCAAGTTTAGACAACCAAGGTGATCGACCAAATTTGATGTGACAATTACATCGAAAGTACGTGAAGCAGTCTGGTTCGAGCCCATCTGAAGGTAGTCATTCGAATCCAAGATTAGAGGATCATAGTGTCAACTATCGCGGTACCACCAGGCCGTCTTGCTTTCGCCGTGGGTTCGATGGTGCTGCAGAACATGGCAAAAAGCTAAAGCTTCTGCATTCACGAATCGAACTGTCGTTCTCGGACTGACAGCGCGGAAAGCAGCAGCCCAGGCACGAAACTAATCCAATACCGCCTCGAAAAATTTATTCAAACCCTTCGTCCCTTCAGGCTTCAAGGGTGAATGGTCGGATATGGGGGCATAAACGGTAGCAAAGTGAAAAGCGTGGAGAGTGTCTGCACCATAATGCAAAATCAGATTGTCACGGAGAGATCCAAACATGGGATTCATATGTCTGGCTTGACTGTCATCCAGTGCGGTTATCCCTTCCTTCCAGTAGAACTCGTACAGTTGGGGCATATCCTCTAACGCAGACAGAGAATATGGGGCCGCAGACCGGATTCCATTGAGGTTTTCCTTCTGGCCTACATAGTGATCTTTCGTCTTCCGTGCTTCTTGGATTCCATGTCTGAGCTTTTGCTGCTGCTCCGAGAACGCACGTCCCTGGGAAGGATCGATAGAGTAGAATTCCCACAAGCGAGTCACTTTTGTAAACGTGGTGGTGTCGCAAAACCGGAGCTGTCGCCCATACTTACCATTGTGCCATTCTGAAAGTGTGCTTGCGGTGTCTTTCAACTTCTTCGCTTGTTTTCGGAGTAGCTTGAGTGAATCGTCGTCGAGCATGATATTGTAGTAGATGCACCAGATCAGATTTGTGTTCTCGCCTTTTTCGTCATCGATAAGCAAGGTGTAAAGGGTTATGTTGCGGGCTAAATGAGGTCAGTTACAATAGCTCGATGGTATATTCTGAACAGGAAATGGTGAATTGCTTACCTATAATTTCGGCCTCAATGTCACAGCAGGTGATGTCGAGCTTGCGGCCATCTGTATATGTCAGCAACTTTCTTCAATAACAGAAGTTACCTGGCAGACGCGTATGAGGGCCAAAACATTCGGACACGAGTGTAGTGCTTACCAAAACCTGGTCCAGCGTACGCGGTGAAGAGAACGTTGCGGACGTCTCCGCATCCGAGAAGCAGCAAAGCGGCATCCTGATCAGGAGGCAGAGACTGCGTCAGGCATACGGCCGGAGTGTTGCCGATGGCGTAGAAGAAGGACATGCGCTGGATGCGCGCTGGTCCTGCCATGGTGCGGTTTGTATGAGCCTTTCGCTCGAGAAGAGGTGTTGCGAAAGGAAGGCACGACCTTGCTGAGGAATCAACCCGTCAGAACGAAATCCAACGCGGTTAGACAGGTCGTTAAGACGCGAAGTGGATGGGCATATTTCAAGGCGTGTGAGGAAAACTGATGCTGGATGGTGTTTGTTTGGGGGAGCTTGAAGACTTGTTGACCTTAGGGCACCACTGGCCTAGCCCTGAGCCCTAAGTCCTACAGTTGCTGGCGACAGACAAGCAGACAGCTGCAAACAATGAGCAACACACTGGACTGCAAGCTGATCAACCGGGTTATAGCACAAATCCAGGCCGCTGTTGTCGCTGTTAGGGAGTAATGAACTGGCCATGAAGCTGCAACTGCATGTACCCGAAACAATGTAGGAGATAGCTTGCTTGACTGGGTTATAGGCTCTGTTTACTCGATACTTTGTCTTTTGTACAGTCTTTATTCCTCCATAAGTATCAGCATGGTTCATTGTATATATTGGCACGTGATGCATGTGATTTATATGGATAGAATACTTATATTCTTTACTCCTTGTTTTGTTCAGGAACACACAAAACGAAGCATTTTTTTATTTATTTTTTTTCTTCTTGGATTTTTTTTTCAGTTTTCTTTTCTTTTTTTATTGATTTTATTTTCATGATTTATTTACAGTCTTTGTTCTGGTATTACTTGCCACTGACTTCGTGACATCAGGTGTCTTCTTATCTTATCAGCACGCTAGCTGGATTTAGTCTAGTGCCACATGCTGCGAGCTCGCATCTTCGGCTTCGACATCTCCGCATCTCACATCAACAGCTGCATAATCCTCATTCACGCCGCAGAAGTCTGCAAAGCTTTTACGGTGCATTGGGATGACCTGGATTGTCTCCTAAGAGCGATTTCTGCCATGATCCCGACTGCGCGATGTCTCGCGGCTAAGCCGCCCGGTTTCTTCAAGCGGACCACCGAAGAACTGAGTCGGTTGACGCGCATCGGTATGTTGACTGACCACTACCAGCCTCTAGAAGCTCTGCTGATCTGACCTATTCAGCATGGAACGCCGAAGCATTACAGACTCCAACCAAGCCATACTACCTCCTCAATTTCGAAGATGAATCCACCGTTGCATCCTGCAAAACAATGGCCGATCGCGCTGTCGGGGGATACAGTACAGCCAATCTCGACTATGTTCCTGCGGATCCTGCTACCAATACACCTGCACATGCACGCTTTCATGGCAGCATTTCGACCAAGCTGCCTCCAAACTGGCGAGTCGAGAGGACGGGTATGTTAGACAGCCGGGGTTATATGGATGGATGTTGACAATCATGGATAGGATATGCAGCATTTCGTAACAAGGATCGCGGGTTCTGGCTGTTTGGGCGTCTCTTCTGGGACGTAGACCCGTACACCTACCTTGCTTTGCGCGTCAAGTCCGACGGAAGACGATACACTGTCAACATCCAGACGGATTCAATTGTTGAGACCGATATCCACCAGCATCGACTATACACGCACCATCACCGTGTCCGGCAGGCTCCGGAGGCATCCTCGTCGCCTCTCGCGGCTGCGGCGGAGGCTTCCGAAGAGGATGAACTGTCCAAGATTCTGTATCCCAAAGGCATTCCTGCCGCCCTGTCAGATGTCCCACCTGAGTCGACCATCATTTCGACGGCGAGTGCAACGACGTCAGGGTCCGGTGGATGGGAGACGGTGCTTCTGCCGTTCAATTCCTTTGTGCGGACGAACCACGGCATGGTCGTGGAGCCGCAGACATCGTTGCTTCGGCAGCGGATCAGGAGCGTGGGAATTGGCTTGACGGACCGGGTGGAGGGCCCGTACGATTTGCGGATTCACCGGATCTGGGCGACGAACGGGATGAGCGAGGAGGAAATTGAAGAAGAGAGACGGATCTGCGGGCCCAACGCGCTGCCAGTGGACGAGGGTGTCCGGACGAGGTGGGGATCCAACCGGCCTCCAGAGAAGCAGGAGTCTTCCGAGCAACACGAGGCAACACGGCCACCGCCGCCAGTAAAAGGACTGAAGGGGCTGAAGTCAGAATGGGAGCACTAATCTTGTACAGTACATATGAATTGACGCATCTGGAATTAACCTGGGTAATTTCCATACTGTATACTACTGATATATGAAGGTGATTCTTTTGTATTATGAGCTTATGAATCTCTTCCAGGCACGTAAAATGCAATGCTATCTCCCGATTGATCCGTTCATCACCCATTATCTACGTAATACTACCGAGTACATACCAGTAGACACAAGCTGTTCATGACTTTCCTCCCCTTTTGCTCTCCCTTCCTTCTGCCTACTCTATTCTGATCTTATCTAGTCCATCTACAACGTCCGTTCTTCGACTTTTCACCTCATCCGCCACCCTAACAGCCTCCGCAAACGTCTCCACCAGCTGGTCAACATCCTCCAGTCCCACCGACACACGGATCTGGAGCATCGACCAGCCAAACGACTCCGCGCGGGCCTTTTTCTCGTCGCTTCCCGTCCGGCCAAACATGACCTCATTGTAAGGCAACGCCAGCGTCAAGTGCGCGCCCAGGTGCGGACCCATATGCACCTGCAGCGCCTCATAGAACGCAATCATATCTTCCTGCTGCTCGAACTCTACGCTGAAAAGACAGCCATATCCGGGCGTAAACTCCGGGGTTGCAGCGCGCATGAAGGGCGTGTAGTTGTCTCGCGCCGTCGGGGAGACGGTCGGGTAGAGCACCTTGGACACGGCGCTGGTGTCATTCTCAGCCTTGCTCTGTAGGAAGGTGACGACAGCTTCAGCGTTGCGGTTCAAGATCGCCGATCGCGCAAGGTAGTCCCTGCTATTCCGCTCGAGGACGAGGGCGTCTTCGACGAAGAGCTCGTTGTGGAAGCTGTTGCGGAGCAGCGGGCGCAGTTTGCGATACGCCGGGCCCAGCGGATTCAGGACGAGACTGCCGGCCATAACGTCGGCGTAGCCCGAGAAACTCTTCGTCAGCGAGGAGACGACCACATCCGCGACAGACAGCAGATCGACATTGCAGAAGCTGCCGACCGTGTCGTCGACGACGAGCACGAACTCGTATTTGTCCGCGAGCGCACGCAGCCGCGCGAGCGGACTGCAGACCAGGACCGGGTTGGACGGGAACTCGACGTAGAGGGCCTGGACTTTACGCTCATTCCGCGATTCTTCTTCCTCGAGGAACTTCTCCAGTCGCGCGAGGTCGGACTCGTCGCCCCGGCCGAACAGCTCGTACCCGCCGAACTCCTCGAGGATGTCGAGCGTCGAGTGATACAGACAGCCAAAGGCGACGGATTTGTACTCGTTGTTATTCGCGGCGCTCAGATAGCTCTGCAGCCGGTAGATGGCGGCCATGCCGGAGGGGAAGAGGTAGACGTCACCGGGAGTGAGTTTGGGCGGGAGCGGATCGCCAGCGGAGAGGGGCGGCGGGGCGGAGATGGAGGTCGCGGGCGGAGCGGGGGCGGGGGCGCGCTTCAGCAGCGAGACAATCCGCTCGCGGAGCTGGCCATGGACCGGGCTGTCGAGGAGGTAGGTCGGTTTGGGGATGTAGTGGTCGTAGTCGTCGTCATCGCCGACTCTTTCGGGGTCTATCGGGAGGAGTTCTTGCAGGGTGTCGACGTGGGGGAGGAGAAAGTCGGCGAGGCGAGTTGAGATCCCAATGCCGGGGTGCTGCCAGAAGCCGATGATGCCGAAAATCTTGGTTGCAGGAACAAAGATGCCGTAGAGCCGGACGCCGTAGATGTCGAGGACCTTGAAGGTCAGGTCTTGCGCGGTGAGGCGATGATCGCCGCGACGGGGACTGGTCGCGTAGGCCTTGCAGTCGGCTAGCGTCTCGCGAGACACGAACAGAAGAGCGATATAATCCTCCGGAAGGCCGACCTTTCTGACAATCGCGTTCGAGAGCTACATATTCAACAGTATTAGCATAAGACTGTCACCAAACACACGCGCATGTTAAGGGGTTGCCCACATTGCGAGTCGCGAAAAACACGCCAAAACGAGGATAGATAGCCTTCAGCTTGGCGAAGGTCTCTGGATCGCCGCTGGCTATCTTGCTGAGTGTCTCCCACCCGGGGACATGCGCGGTGATGGCGTGGGAGGTGTCATTATCATCATTATCATGAACTGGCGGGAGGGGATGGCCAAAGGGCGTTGAGAGGGGTTTGACCATGTTGATTGAGCTGGCTGTGAGAGAAGTTCCATAGGATAAAGAGTTCCGTGTGCGATATGTTTTGTCCCAACTCAGAGAGGTTTGTATCGTCAAGACATCAGCTATCGAATATATGTGGTGTTTGACTGGTAACTAAGGCCTCAGCTGAGTTGACCTGATTAGATAACTTCCACTGGCTTGAGTTCGTACTGTCTCTCCTAGTTGGGAAGGCAGATAGTAAGCTTGGATGAAAGTAAACGAACGCGTTTAGTCGTGCAGGTCGACTCATCGTACGCGGGGTTCTTGGCCGGATAAAGCGTACCAACTAGCCTCTGTAGTGGTTGGAGTCGTTCGAGGGTTATGGGAACTGAGCTCGAATGAGAGTTGTGTAGTACAAATATCCAGTGCTACTAGGCTAGTTGCATAGGACTGAAAAGGCGAGTGGCAGCTGCAGTGACGACAGTGATTAGGTCCTACTATGTGAATGGCAAGTAGAAGTCTTACAGCTAAACAAGCACGTTTATCTCTACATCCTCATGCTAAGCTAAGTGTCTAAACATGTCAAGTTCACATGAAATTGCGGTGAACGAGTTCTTTTTTTTAAATTTAATGCTTACGACCACTTAACAACTATCCCTGAAAACAGACGTTGCACAAAGGACAAGCCAAGGAACAAAGAAAACGACAACAAGGCATGTGACAAGCCCTAGCCCTAAAACCTCGCATATATCTGACAAGGATCTATCCCCTCCTTACTATGAGTAAACTTCTCTTTGCAGCGATTTACTCAACACATGATTGACTTTTCAGGACATGCGTGCTTTATTAGAGGAAGATATTCCCTGGTGATTTACAATTCTAGTCTCTCACTAGATTCATTCCAGAGCGGATATGTCTGGTTAATGATTTCCCTCACCGGGTGCGGACTTCTGAGAAGTATGTTAATGTCAACAAGAGTACATTCTATAATACCTAAATAATATTCAAAGTGCGTCCAATTGACTGGCCCAGTTATTTAGAATTGTGCAGCCAATCTGTAATATATAAAGAGTAGTCAAAAAGGGGAGAGCGCTAAACCAGTCCTAGAGAGAACTCCGCAGTGATTAATTTCGTTCATCATCTGTCATAATAGCTACCATGTGTAATAAATCGAAGGAATGAGAAAACAAATAAAAATGTCACAAATTTTGATCGTCTTGCGGCGTCCCTGCAGTACCATGCTGCTTAGCCACCTTTTCAAGAAACAATTTCTTTGTCTTCCTCAGGACCGGAAGCAATCGCTGTCGATTTAACAGCCCAGGAGAGCGTCAAAGAAGTTTCTCTACTCCTAGACAAAGGAACGGCCAGTCAAATGCCACTTTATCTGTCTTCTTTAAGTCCTCGACCTCAAATATCAGATCTTTAGGAAATCGCTGAGACCAGTACCAGTCAGATAATACCCATCCAAAGGCACGGAGGATACGGGGAATATCCCTATACTCCAGCTGGTCCACAATCAACCACTGAATGTCGGCAGGGAGAACGTGAAATATTATCGTGGGCTTCACATCTAGGAAGATGGGGATGGGACGACATCTCCTGGTTTTGTGGCCGGACTTTTGTTCCCTATGTCGGCAGCGTTCGATACTTTCGTCGATGACCTCGCGAAAGGGCTGGGATTTTCACGGGATCATAAAAAGGTATCGCTTTCTTCGTCCATTTTTCCTGACATTTCTGATAATCCAAGCACGAAGGCCCCGAAATTTGGAAATCCAAATCAGCCCACCTTTCCTGTAATGCGTGCAGCAGGCATTCTAAATGCTTCTCTGCCTCAGCGCCGAAGAATCTCTCAATGAAGTCCCGGCAACGAGCATGGATCGGATACCCATATGAACATTGTCGCTCCCTAGGAGTGTTAGGATCCAGCCATTTAGCCGCATAGACCTTCATAAATTTATTTCCTCGACCCCCGAAATGAGGACGCCCAAGAAGCGCCATGTCACGGTCCCGAGGGACCTCGAACATCACAGTGAGTCTGGTGCTCTGCCCAATTCCAGAAAGCCGATATTGTAGCAAGTTTTCCTCAAGATTATCGTCTTGGGAGATTGTGACTGTTTATCCCCCCAAATTTAGCATATCATATACCAAGTCTGTTTTTATCTACCTCATCACAGCGGCAAATACATGAGTTGAGGCCTGCGAGGCATCATTTCGTAGGTAGAGACACAACTTACTAACACGAATGAAGCTTCCCCAGACAAACAAATCAGTGAAATATAGTTTGTTGAAATCTGTAGGATTGAGTCTGATTCTCCATTTATCGTGGTATATTGGCCGGCCCGGTATCAAGCTACCAGAGCGGCCATCGTCAGCTAGGATGGCATCCTTTCCAACAGGTAGACTTGTCCCACAGGCATAGCAAAAATGAGAGACCATATCCCTATCCATTTCCCTTTTTTTAGAAAAAAGAATTAATGGAAATTCATTCAATTGATATATTCCCTTGGATATGTACCCTAGAAGTAAAACTGATTCTAGCAGTTCAAATAAAAAATCCTTTAATAAACTATTTAATAAACTATCAGCCAGCTCAACCAGTGTGTGATGATGAAATAAACAGAAGTATGTATGAGATCGTCTCCGTCAATGACACATAATGAAAATTTCTATTCTCTCTTTGAAAAATTTCTAGTTACAGGAAATTTTGCTTTTGCCAAGTAAGCCCGATCCGTAACCATGGTTCATCAATGATTGGCCTTGATGTAGTCTAATATGGCCTGCACCTCATTAAATTCTCTCCCGATATGGAACTTTTTCCCAGGATTTGGTACCCGGTTGGCGGGAACTGGCACTGTCCGTAGAGTTGCAGTATTCCGATTGAACTCGTAGAATTCAGCGAGTCTGCCGACAGCAATTATTCCATACATGCGATGGTTTTGGTAAGTGCTCTTTGAGCTGATTGAAGTAAGGTACCTGTGCAATTGCTCCTTGCCCTCGTCCCAGGTACCCTGCGCGGTCTCATACTTTCTCCGCTTGCACTGGGTAATCAGGAAGTGGACCTTGCGGTACTTGGTGCCACTTTCCCTGTACTCCAGAGTATGCAGATCGGCGTATCCCCGCTCGTTTCGCTCCTCTGGTCGGATGACATAGTTTTGACTGGGAGGGAATACCATGGCGTCTCGGTGTCGGAGCCGATGAGATTTACTTTTGCATCAAGGGGTGCGAGGACCTGAGGACAGGACAGGTAGCCGAGAAGCTGTCCCTCACGAATGTGGATGGGGGAGGCCCCAAAGTTGGCGTACGGCAGGACAGTTGTGTCAGAATAGTATCTCGTTCTAAATTTCGGTCACTGTTCCCTCGGTATCTTCTGTTCTCATGCGGTCGAAAGAGAGAATTCCCGAGACGTCGTAGAACTAATATCCATTAGTTTTAAGTTCAAGCCAACCATGTCAGGGATTCATACGGTTCCGTGGGTTGGCTGCTGAGCCGCAAGTGTATTTGAGCCATCTTTGGCCAGTAGTAGGTCGATATTTTGTCAAGATAGAATGGTTGATAAATCGTCAATGTTCAACACTTTCTTCTATGGATCTTCTTGAATCGCCTGAGGATGAGATCTTTAGATAGAAGAGATCTCAGCGGCCAGGGGAGTGAGGTGGCATGAAGATGCTTGATTTCTCTATCTGAGAGGCAGAGAGACGCCTTATATGTCTGTGAGTCACATGGGCATGCCAGGCAGCCTACCTAGCCTCAGGCAGTGACTGTCAACAAGAGACTGTTATTAAACAAGTGTGTCTTTTATAACTATGTACCCATAGATCAAAAAAAAAACTATGGGTCAAGTTAGATATTAATAGTGAGCAAATATTATGGCCATGAATAAAAAGGGAATCAGGAGCAAAAGAAATCCACTAGATCCATATATTAGTTACATAATTTGTTATATGTTTTGGGATCATACATGTGTTTAAATCTGGCTGTGAATCACTTCTGCACAATAATCATAGAATCTTCTCCTGGTATTAGATCATTATAGGTATTAGATCAATATATCTTCCATCCATCCTATAGGCTAGGTAATAACAGCAGGAGCTTAGTCAGGAAATGGACATGAACAAGTTGTGTTTTTGCAAAAAAGTACCGATATAAATACTGACTGTCTTATGGCCGCGAGAACGGGGTTATCCGCCTAGGCAGCTAGATAACTGTACAAGCTGACCTATAAGCGTTATATGTATCTATTATTATACAACATGTATTCCTCAAGTATGTATAATAATAAGAAAAACCAAAAATAACAATTTCCCGTAAATATCCACCGTGCTTACAAAGGTAGACAGACATGTTCCATTCGAAAAACTTGTCCAAGATTTGCACACATAAACTGTCCTTGAGTGGTAGGCGATCCATCGAATGAGAGATTACCTACTGGACCAATTTTAGAAGCTATGTTATAATTATAATGCTCTATCACCTTGTATCCGACTGAATGATGATGTGTGGGGTCATTCCCCATTCAAGTAACCTTTCCCCAGACTGGACTGGACTGAAGAGCAACGCATCAATTCAGCCTGAATTCGAACGCCCAGGATGAAACGAGCAATCCAGTCCAATCAATAGACTCAGACCATGCTGCCGAGATAGCCGTCTCAGACTTTTGATTTGCTAGAAGCGGCATGTTTATCGGTCTCGTTCGCTCTAGCTATGAAACTGGTCCATTAATCGATCGACTGTCGATACGGATTACAGATCCAATGCACATGACCGCTTGAAAAATCTTCCTCTGCAGGAGGAATGGAATGGATTGGAATTAGAACGCTGGCCATGCGGGTCACTTGTCCAGTCTACTGTGTTCTAGAAATGTCAATGACTCATTGTTCTTTGCTGCTCCCAGCTGGCTATGCTATATAAGAGATATGTATGGTATGGCTGTGCCAACTTCCTTCTGATGCAGTCGTCTTCGACAGTGCTGCCTGCTTGATTTCTCCATACATCTCCACTACTATCGACCAGCAACATGGCTCCCGAATCCGTACTCACCCAAGAGCAAAAAGACCACTTCATGAAATATGGCTACATCCACCTGACGGACTGCTTCTCGCGCGAAAAAGCTGCAGAATGGACGAAAGACGTCTGGACGCGGCTGGGCTACTCGCCCACCGACAAGTCGACCTGGACGCGCGAGCGCATCAACATGCCGTCCCACAGATCAGAGCACGTCAAGACGTTCGCTCCCAAGGCCTGGGCCGCGATCTGCGAGCTGCTCGGCGGCGAGGACCGCGTGGATGAGGAATCGGCCGTGTGGAACGACGGGCTGATTGTCAACCTGGGCACGCCTGAATGGGAAGGGAAATGGCCGCATCCGCGCGAGCTGCAGGGATGGCATGTCGATGGCGATTTCTTTGTCCATTTTCTCGACTCGCGAGAGCAGGCTTTGCTCGTTATTCCTCTGTTTACCGACATCCAGGAGCATGCGGGCGGGACGATGATCTGTCCGGATGCGATTGCACATATTGCGAAGCATCTCGTAGGTCATTCCATCTTTTCAAACAGTTTCAAGAATTCTTTTTTTTTAAAAAAAAGTAAAATAAGAAACAAAGACAAGAAAGGCAGGCTGACTTGTAACTGCTAGCACGACCACCCTGAAGGCGTCTCCCCACGCATGGTCCCCCGGGGCCAGCAACCGCAGCACGAAGGACTCGGCTTCTACAGCGAGATCGTGCAGAAATGCAATGAATTTTACGAAATGACCGGCAAAGTAGGCGACGTGATCCTGCTGCACCCGCTGATGGTGCACTCGGCATCGATCAACAGTCTGCGGATCCCGCGCATCATCACCAACCCGCCCGTGTCGCTGAAGGAGCCGTTCAACTTTGACCGCGATGATCCGAGCGAGTACAGCTTCGTCGAGCGGAAAACGCTAAAGGAGCTGGGCGTGGAGCGGTTACGTGGGTGGAAGATCACCGGCGAGAGGGAACGCGTCGTCCCTGAGAGGTTGAAGGTGCAGGCTGAGATGAAGAAGCAGGAGCTGGAGAGACTGCAGAAGGCGTTGGAGACTTCAGTCACTGCGTAGCTGGTGTTATCTCCCTCCTTCACATCTGCGCTCTCGCATTGCTTGGCGTAGTCAAGAGGATTACTCATTCATCCAGTTGTCTTCTGCTCCCGATACTCCGCGAGATCCATGTGCGTGCCCAGATTGGAGAATTCAGGCCTGTAGGCTAATCTCGTCGACCAGCAAGTAGCATTGCACCGGAACATGAGGTACCAGCTCGATCTGGGGGGATATCACATGGGAATCCTTTTTAGCCGGGAGGCAGGGACAGCCTGCAAGGCCGGACAAAAAAGGACCAGATCATCCTGGGAATGGAGTAGCTTAGGCGATACTCGGTTAGTCTGTGTCATCTTGATGGTGGACCCAGAGCCAGATACCTTCGTGGAGTGTCTGTGCTGAACTCCTCGATCCTATCCCTATATTCATGCCATCCATTATATCCAACAAAACCACATACATTCTATGGACAATATAGACGAGAGGTGAGTATCTTTCATGAGAATGACTGCCTATCAGCCAGCACCCAACTATTGGCTGTCTTAGGCGCGGAGTATCGCTCTTGACCTGTCCCAACAGCATGGCTCCTCCTTAATTACAAGCTGGGCTTGGCGAGCTTGGCTTTTCTATTTACCCGGTGCCACTAGCTGGCAGCTACCACCTAGGGTCTTCCTGGCGAATACGAATTTCTCTTCCTGGTTAGCTGGTCACCGTGTCACAGGGATTGTTCTGTCCAACGACAGTCGACTAACGCTGTTAGCGTGACGTTTTGGTACGAAATCCGGGGAAAGGTGGAGACGCGGGGAAGACTAAGCTGCTTTCGTCGTAAGTATATCTACGCCATCTCTCTTTTCATCTATTCTTATTATTGCTACTGGTCTGCGGTAAATGGCTCTTGTTGGTGGCTTCGGCTGGTTTTCCTCCTTTTTGTGTTTTTCGATTGTTCTTCTCCCGGTTGTTCTGTTCAGGATCGAGCAGCTGACGGATAAAGTCGTTGATCTAGGCTCATAGCAATATTCTGCTGGAATTGTATCAGTGACTTGTATTTATACTAAGATGCAGCCTTCAGTCGCAGCATACAGAGGCTCCGTTCCTCTATCTACTCTTTTCGCACCCGCTTACAGAAAGATCGACATACCAGCAAGACCGCCTTGCTGATACTCCCACCATGCCCGCCATCGCTGTCGGCGCGCAGACCCTCAAGGCCGAGCTAGAGGTCGCTCAGGCCGAAACTCCAGAGCTGGAAAAGGTGCGCTGGTGGGCGGATCCCGGACTGCGAAAGCTCTACTTCTGGGCGGCTGTACTGTGTGTGGCATCCGCGACGTCGGGTTACGATGGGTATCGCCCTTACCAAGAATAAAATCTCTGGAAGACTGCAGCTGACGACGTCGGCAGGATGATGCTCAATACCTCGCAGGGTCTTGACGCGTGGCAGGCCTACTTCCACACCCCCCAGGGCTCCAAGCTGGGCTTGATGAACGCCATCTTCCAGATCGGCAGTCTGTGCAGTTTCCCCTTGGTGTAAGCATTCCTAGTTCCCTACTGGGTGATTCTGTCTAATGATATCTAACGCAGTCCGTATATGGCCGACTGGTGGGGACGGAAGGTTCCCATTGCCGTGGGCTGTCTGCTCATGATGCTGGGTGGTTTTCTGGGGGCGTTTTGCAACGGATACGGCAGTACGCCTCCCTCGATGCTTTTTCTGGTGGCGTGCTGACTGTCTAGTGTACGTCGCTGGCCGTCTTGTTCTCGGGTTCGGCAACAGCCTCACTCAGATGTCATCTCCTGTGCTCTTGACGGAGATCTGTCATCCTCAGCACCGAGGCAAGGTCACGGCCGTGTACAACTGTCTGTGGAATCTGGGCGCGCTGTGTAAGTGTGCAGTCTGTCGAACAGCAGAAAGCAAGCTGACCGTTCTAGTCGTCGCCTGGATTGCGTGGGCAACTATGCAGATTCCGAACGACTGGTCGTGGCGGAGTCTCGCGTTGATGCAGGTCTTCCCTGCCGCGCTGCAGCTGGTCTTCCTCTACTGTAGGCATATCCTAGCTTCTCTGTGTTCCGTCGTCTGATGAAATGTTTCAGGGGTCCCCGAATCCCCCCGCTGGCTGATCTCGAAAGAACGGTACGACGAAGCGCTGGCGATGCTGGCCCACTACCACGCCAACGGCAACACCCAGAATGCCACCGTCCAGTTCGAGTACCGCGAGATCAAGGAGACACTGCGCCTCGAGTTCGAATACCAGAAGACGAGCAGCTACCTCGACTTCATCCGCACGAGGGGCAATCGCTACCGCCTGGCTATTCTTGTCTCGTTGGGCATCATCTCCCAGTACAGCGGCAACGCGCTGTTCAGCAACTACATGAATCTGATCTATGAGGGCATGGGCATCACCCGGCAGGATCAGAAGATTCCGGTAAGAATACCCTCCCGAGGGGGGGAATGCTGCTAATCCATGCAGCTGAATGGAGGACAAACCTTGCTGTCGCTCATCGTCAGCGTCGGCAGCGCGTTCCTGGTCGATCGCATCGGGCGACGACCATTATTTTTGACTGCGACAGTTGGCATGTTCCTCATGTTTCTCGCCTGGACCATCACCGCGTCGGTGTACGAACGAACCAGAGACGTCACGACGTCTGGCTACCCCCAGGTTGTCTTCGTCTGGTTGTTTAGCGTCTTCTATGCGCTGGCCTGGTCCGGCTTGCTGGTCGCCTACTCGCTGGAGATTCTCCCCTACAAGCTGCGTGCCAAGGGGCTGATGATCATGAATCTGACTGTGCAGGCGGCGCTGGCGTTGGGGAAGTACGCAATCCCATTCCCAGCGCAGATAAATTGTCCACGATATCTAACCTGACCACAGCGAGACGAACCCCATCGCATGGGTAAACCTGCCGCATAACTACGATCTGTCTCTCATCTACACCGTGCGTCATCACCATCTATCTCTCATTACTGATAAACACCCACTAACTGCTATCTTCTGTGTGTATTCTAGATTTGGATCTTCGTCGAGCTCCTCTTCGTCTACTTCTTCTACGTCGAAACCAAGGGACCGACCCTGGAAGAGCTGGCAAAGATCTTTGACGGCGAGAACGCCCAGGTCGGACATGTCGATCTGCACGAGGTTGAGAAGGAGCTTGATGCTGGGGACACCGATAAGGGGACTGCGACGTTGGTCGAGAGGGTTTGACTTGCAGAGTCACTTGATTGATGAATTGACTCGTTCTGTCATGCAGACTCGGATATGCTCTATACGTATATATGAAATAACGAAGTGGAATCTTGTAAGAAAAAGTCTTGTCAGGATTATGCGTTCTCACTTCCTGCCCTTCTGTTGTTTTTCATTTTTATAACTTAGAGCCAGCAACCGCCCACAACGCCAACACCTCGTTTTAGTAACCTCCTTCTCCGTCTTTCCATCCCAAACAAGCCATCTTTTCCATTACCTGGCGCTGTTTCATTTTCTTTCATTTCTTGCTGGATTTGGGTCTGTGACGCCTCCGGCCAAACCCAGTACTTCCGCCAACTGGACTTAACACACCATGCCTGAAAGACCAGAATGCCAGTCGTAAAGAAGGGTTTCCGGAACCGCACGTTGCTCTCAACGGTGAACATTATACACAGATCTGATGCAGTATCATGCATTTGCTATTTGCATAGCTAGGGAGTATTTGAAACTTCGACATTTGTAGTTTCATCCTGCGTGTGAATGTCCTTGATATGATTGCACACAGTAGCTGCATGAGACTGCAGAGTATGAGAAAAATCTATTCCCTGGGGACATTTTTTAACTCTTTTGTTTTCATCTTATTTACAATCTGAAAATAATTCAAATAAAGTAAAATAAATAAAACTACAGATAAAAGATTGACAATCGCTTATATTACGACATTTCATTCTAGCTGCATGTACCAGTGGGAGAGTATTTTCCAAATTAGGAAGCCCGTCTGCTCTTCCAAGGTTCCAACCTGGACCTGCGTCACGTGGACCATTAACCCTGAATGAACCCTCTTTCTCTGCATATATGTATTCCTATCCATCCTTCCTTCTTATATGAGATCAGATCATGCGAGTGAAATTGTCATCTTGACAAACAATTCCTTTTTCTTGACTGACGCTCTATCAAATAGAACTCAACATGCCCTCTGTACATGTAGTTAAAGATTCACTGTGATTAATTAATATAGAACATGTCTTCTTCGACAGATCCAGGAGAGTGACCTCGTCGACGGCAGTTCGTCTGCTTCAAGAGTTCATAGACTTGTGACGTAGATATAGGAATAAAATGATAATAATGACCGGCAAAATCGGGATGAATACATATATACTGAATTCTCGCTACTGTACTTTACTTTCTTGCTTATTTCGTTTATTTATTTATTAATTTTGCCCTTCTCCTTAGGATATTGTCAACTGGAATTAAAAGCTCCTACCTGCTCTTCTTACTTCTTCTTACGTAACATCTTCTAGGCCATGGAAAGATAACTTGTTCCAGAACGGTATCTGCCTTCTGCACGATGCATGTGGCTTACATGTTTACAAGATGACACAGAATTCTATCAGATACGAAATCGAGGACAAATGAATGTAGCACGTGATGGCTGTATAGGACTCGGCCAACCTTCGTTCCTTGGACAGAAGTCTGATATTCTGAACCATCGTCTGTCAGTGCTCTTCTTTCTGCATAACCTGGACGTTGCACTGACCGTCGACCTGCGGTTATTTGCGCACAACAGCACGGGTCGGCATTTGATGATGGATGATGTGCCTGCTGAAGGTCACAAAGTAGACCACTCGATAAGGTTCGATACGAATAGCTAGATTCTGGCCTGCCTGTTTACTCTTGATCATTGCCAGATCTGCTATTACTATCGGCAATTGACTCCTCATTGGCAAATGCTTTTCTCTATCGACGGCAAATGCTTTTTCTATGTCGAAAACTCAAATTCAACGTCGATGTCAACTTGTCGGTTCATGCCAGCTCCATGATACGAGATCATATCGCCTTGGCAATGTGAACGTCCTTCGAATGAATTCCCAGGCAAGTCTCATCTAGTCGAAAAGTTTTAATTCATTTATTATTAGGACAGAAGAATTGGTATTATCATCATTCTCAGTGGTCTGACTGAGCAAAGACAGCATTGTCCTCGAAGCGTTTCTGGGCGGGGCACGTGGCAGCCCAGTGCACAGACAAATCTCTTCCCCTCACTGCACAGATATCCTTTTACATCATAGCAAATAGCAAACTATCTTTTGATAGAATCATCACAAGGTCCACCCTTCTCTAGAACAATCTATGGACCGGCAATTCCGCTTTACTGAGTGTTCAGTTCAACAACTCCACTACTCCAGACGTGTATACGTTCCAATCAATGGCGACTTTGGCATCACGACTAGCATTGGCTTTTACGCCAAGACTTCCATTTCAGTTTGCTATCAGTGCGCAAGTCGCCTGCCAGCCTCTGTCACAGCTGCCCAAAAAAAAGAAAGAAGAAGAAGAAGAAGAAGAAAGGAGAAAGGAAAAGGAAAGGGGAAAAAAAAAGAAAAATATAAAGAGAAAGGAAAAATCTGAAAAGCTGACTGTTTGAATCCAGCCTCGTGGACTAAATGCGCTTCATTGAATGTATTATCAGAGAAGCGCTTCTGCTGTTCTCATCTCTTTTTCCTTACCCTGTCGATGGTTCCTCGAGGTGAAAGAAAATCAATCACCGACTGTGTGACGTCAACTATTACCAACATATTATTCTACAGATTTCGCCAAAATGGTTACTCGATATCGCGCTCTGCTGCATCGGCATTCCCTCCGCAGCAATCCCCGCAAAAATCTCCGCACCCCGGGTTGGACCACAATCTTCGTTGGAGATCTGCAAGTTGCCAACTTAGCGCAGGCGAAGCTTTTATAGTCAAAGCTTGTCACCAATAGAACAACAACAGCCGAATATCCTCCTGCCACATCCGTTGCTGGACAGCTGTCCAAGTGCCGATCTCTGCAAGTCGGGGAAATTATCCGTGAATACGAATGACAAAGTACGCAGGACGGAGTATCAAGTACCGAAAGAGGGGAAAGGACGTTCGCAGTAACAATGGTTGAAATATTTATACGGCTAGAAGCACCAGTCGTGCACTGCGGACGAGTCTGTACCAAGGGACAAAACCCAGCTGGCTTGCGACATGAGGCTGCTACGCATCCTCCCCTTTGTCGCCTCTGCGGCGGCCTTCGTCGTCAACAACGGCACCGAATGCACTGTCTTTCCTGAAAGTCTGACCCATGGCGGACAGCCGGTGGACGACTCGCCGTCGATCCTGAAGGCGTTTGAGCTGTGTGGGATCAATGGCTCCGTCATCCTGCCGGACGAGAAATTCCACATCAACCAGGTCATGAACACGACGAACCTGCTGAACTGCGACGTCTCCATCTATGGCGAGCTGATCTGGAGTACCAACATCCCGTACTGGCTGTCGCACAGCTACCCTGTCACTTTCCAAAACTTGTATGTCATCCACATTCTGTCTAGTGAGTTGAGTGCGGCTGACGTTTTAGGTCTGCGGCATGGTTATTCGGTGGCACCAACGTGACGCTGAGGGGATACGGTAAGGGACGGTTCTTCGGGAATGGTAAGTCTGGAATCATACCTATATACATTGTCCGTCCATTCTAATCTATCCTGGCAGGCCAAACCTGGTACGACGAGAACCGCAACAACAGCAACCAGCCGGGCCGGCTGATGGCGTTTGTCATCTACAACTCGACCAACGTCCTCGTCGACGGACTCAGCTGGTTCCAGTCGCAGTTCTGGCACTCGTTCGTGTCCTTTTCGCAGAACGTGACCATGTCGAATATCTTCATGAACTCGACGAGCAACGACGGCAACAGGACCGTCAATACGGACGGCACGGACACGTGGAACTCCCGAGACGTGAAGTTCTATAACTGGACTGTGCAGAATGGTAAGCCAGTAGATCCACAATAGTGATCTTTTTCTACTCACATGACTGCAGGCGACGACTGCATCGCCATCAAAGGCAACAGCACCAACATCCACGCCAAGAACATCACCTGCTACCACTCCAATGGCATGCCGATCGGCTCGGTGGGCCAGTTCCCTGGCGAGCCCGACTACGTGGAGAACATCCTCTTTGAGGACGTGACCCTGATTGACTCAAACAACGCCGGCTGGATTAAGGCATGGCAGGGCGTGCCAACAACGCAAGACGCCAACGGCGACAACGGGGGTGGTGGAGGTGGCTGGGCGAAGAACGTGACCTTCCGAAACTTCAAGCTGCACAACGTCGCTCTGCCGATCTATGTCACGGAGTGTATTTATGGCGGAGATCCGTCCGTGTGCGACACATCTGAGGTAGGCCCAAAACAGCAGAAAACCCTTAAACAAGCTTCCTGCTGATTTGTATGTACTGTACAGTTCCAAATCTCCGACATCACCTGGGAGAACTTCACCGGCACGTCCAAGTACGACATCATCGCGTCGCTGCACTGCAGCAGCAAGGTGCCGTGTCCCGGCCTGAAGTTTGTTGACATCAACATCGAGACGATGAATACCAGCCTGGGCCTGCCGAGCAAGCCGCTGGTGTACCAGTGCGCGAACTTGGTGAATCCCATCGACATCCCGTGCAATCAGTATGCCCCGAATGATTTCCCGGAGACGCCGACGCAGAACTATTAAACGAGTGAAGCCACTCGCAGTGTGGCATGGCACTATCTTTATGACATGATGTTGGAACGATGCTCTTGACTATTGCCTATAGCCATTATATGTGGAATGCTGGTGATAGTAATACACAAACTAATACACATCTTATACAAGATACCAAACCAGGCTATAAAAATCATACGAATAACACAAGTTCAGCCTCAAAAGTAAACAGAGACATTTTACAATGCTATAATCCAGCCAAGGCTCGCTATCTGATAAGAGCCTTTTTTTTTTCAGATAAGCATCCATCCCTACTCACACTGCATGTTCTTAATAAGGAAGATACATGCACAAAACGTGATCGATCCATAATTGATCCATGGATCGATCGATCGATCGACTGTAGGTTCAGTACGTACGTAGTACTGGACAAACCTAAACCCTAATTCTAGCGACTTAACCCGTGGACTTACAAACCCTACCCTACCCTACCCTAGCCCGAGATAACCTCCCCATGGGGAAAAAATTCGATACGGTGTTTGCTTAGGACTTGCTGGTGATTAATTAGGTGATGTTTTATCATTTATTGAATTTATAATAGAATAACCAGGTATGTATTCCATGAGCATAATGATTTTGTTGGCTGCTTGAGGAACTATCGTGTTTATTCATTCACCTAGTCAGTTGTTACCTATTGTGTGTGCTCTTCTCGAGATATATATGCCCTGTGCCACCATACCTCTAGATAAAATACCTCTGTTGGATCCATTCCGTTATGTCTATGATTGGAATGGGTTATCCATCTCATTGATTATCTTCAGTCGAGGTCATAATCTCTCAAGATTGTACGCTACATACTATTCATAAGAATAATACCATTCCAAACAGTATATACATACATACTGTACATGTCTACTTACTTAGTGTACTGCCGCACTCGACTATATATGCTACAACTTCGCTACCGGCCGCTCAAACGCCTCTCTGATACTGACCCCCTTCGCATTCGCGCGCTTCCACATCTCGACCCGTCGCTGATGCCCATCCCAGAAGGTCTTCACCCAGCTGGGGTCGAATTTCGGCAGTCGTCGGCCCGGTCGGCCCTTGCTCTCGTCCGGCTCGCCCGCCAGCCGCCGCACCAGCTCGAAGTATTCCTCAAAGTCGGGCGCCAGCAGCGTGAAGCGCGGGCCGTCGCCGCGTTCTTTGATCCGCTCTGCTTCCCATTTCCTGCGCTCCTCGAGCGGTGGCAGTTGGGCGCGGCCGGCGAAGACGCGCGCCGCGAGGACGGATTGCCATTCGAAGACTTTGAAGGTGAATCCTGCGCCGACCTGCGGACTGGTTAGCTGCGATGTACATACAGTACAGAGAAAAAAACAGAAGAGAAGTGGGTAAAAGGACGTACCGCCCCGATAAAAGCCAGCGTAGGATCCTCTCCATGAAAGACATGCAGATACAAATCCGGGATGCGATTATTCCTCGTCTGGATATGCGGCAAGAACGGCAGAGTCCATGAGTACCCCGTGCCAAAGATGATGTGGTCGACGTCGCGCAGGGAGGAGCCGTCCTCGAAAAAGACGGTTCGGCCGTCAACATCAACGTGCGAGATGGGCGGTCGTCGCTGGATCTTGGGGTGCTTGAAGGCCTCGTCGCCAAAGTAGATGTTGTATTTGCCGCGCACGACGGCGTGGATGGGCGTTTCGGCGATGTCGATCAGGCTGACGGCTGTGTCGGCGGCGGAGACGGATGCGCCGACTGTGATGACTCTCTAGGTGTGCGTCAGTTGAGAATGTTTAAAAAAAAAGATTTTAAACAGGGGTATAATACCTTCCCACGGTATTTTTCCGGATCCCTGAATCCCTTCGTATGCTCGACGCTCCCCGGATAGACGGCCGCAAACTCCTTGAGCCCCTTGATGGGAGGGATATACGGCACGCTGTAATGCCCGCTGGCGACAACCAGCGCATCGAACGTCTCCTGCCACCAGTAGTCGTACTGCCTGCCCTGTCGGCGGAGCGTCAAGACCCATTTATTCAGAGTCTTGTCCTTGCGGGCATTCTCGACTGTGGTGTTATACTCGACCAAATCCTGGTAGCCGTTGCGGTTGAGGAGATCTTCGATATACTGCCTGATGACGGTATGATGGCGGAACGGGGTATCTTCGCCATGGATCTTGATCGAGGTTGGCGATCGAATGGCCGGGATGGGCTCCTGCGAAAACGACATGATGCCCGCGTCGACGTTGGCTTCGAGCGTCGGGTATACCGGCGTGTCGGTGAACCGGTTCTTGGACGACCGCGGCGTGTACGCCGGGAACGTCTTGGGAAGCTCGACTGGCGCATCAGCTGTTCGATTGGCGAGGGCATCCAAATCGGTGAGAGCGGGTGGTTCTTCGTCGTCGTAGATCCTGATATACAGTCAGCATATGTACTGCACATACATGTACTTTTGCACTACCAGCATCCCCCGGCTTTCTCCCTCCTCTCAAACACACGGATTACATCAAAAGCTTTTTCCTGCGCAAAGGCGTCGACGGCGATGGCGCCGGCGGGGCCTGCCCCGACGATGGCCACGCTTTTGACGCGCATGGGTCGACAGCAGACAAGACTAATTAAGATCAGGTGAGATTTCTAACCTAATGTCTGCGATAGAATAGGTGTATCGATCTACAGAGTAGCGTGTTGATATAAATACAAATAATTCTGTTAGATGTACTTTGTACGATTAGCGACCCACCAATCCGGATCGCCTCCGCTTATCAAAATCGTCGCAGCAAGCACGCCATTCTGGGACCGGCCAGCGTCATGCGATTAGATAAGATCACAAAATGCAGCTGTCAGTAATCATCTGAAGATATGAGGTGGAAGATATAATATCCACTGTTGGAGGTAATCGTACTGACGGAGTTATGTATGGCACTGCCCAATTAAACTGTAAAGCGGTTAAGAGGACACTACCAGTAGACTCGACAATATCAATAATAATCTACATACTGATCGGTTAATTTGTCTTCTCCAACTGCATAAACAGAGAAACTCCACTGGACAAGTCCCTGGATGAAGGTACATTTCTCCATCTATTCCATCCAATGAGAATACACATTCCGCTAAACTAACCAACCAATGCACGCTGATTGACCCACACTCCTTCTAGCCAATCACGCCATTGTGGTGTGCTTTTACATCAGTGTAGCAATACTTTATTGTGATATCGAACAAGAGATTTATAACGATGACAGAGATGGCATACAGCTAGTTGCACGTGTAAGTGGACCCATTGAGTCGTAAAAAAATGAAAAATAAATCGAACTACTGGTCCAAGTATATAGTGCCAGTATTAAGTTGATTTATTTGTTTGCACGAGAATTAGATCTGACAATATACTCCTAGTACGGAAAATAACCTCTTTAATCATATATCCTCCTATATTATGTTGGATAAGAATTAAAAATCTTTTCTCGTGTATCTATAATATACACTATTGATCTTGTGTTCAGCTTATATAAAACTCCTTCGGAATGATTGAGCCTTGACTTCCACAGAACTATCATGGCAGACAGCACCAAAATCCTCTCCTTGAGAGAAGAAGAGACGAAGACGACGCACTTCAGAGAGAATCCATCGATTGAACATGGCATTGCAGACGAGCTGCGAGTCCGCACAAAGTGAGTCCTCAGAGCATCGAATGCACCAAGCTTGTTTCTGTTTCTGACCCCTCAGAACCGACCTCTCCGTCCTCCTCCTCCTCTTCCTCGGCCTGACCGTCTTCCAGCTCGACCGCATGAACATAGGCAGCACCCTGACCGGCGGCTTTGCGGCTGATATCGGCGTCGACCAGAACACGATCAACCTGGGCAACCAGCTGATGTTTTTGGGCATTGTCGTGCTGGAGATTCCGTCGAATATGCTGCTGCAGCGGGTGAGCGAGCAGACAGGACACAGACTGGCAAGGATGCCTAATATTGCTAACTTGACGTTTAGATCGGCCCCAGCAAGTGGATCTCCGCCCAGGTCTTCATCTTCGGCCTCGTCGCCACGCTGCAGATCTTCATCACCAGCCGGGCTGGCTTCCTCGTCACTCGCAGCATCTTGGGGCTGGCTGAGGCGGGCTACATCCCCGGAGGCATCTACACCCTCTCAACGTGGTATCCCCGGCACGAGCTGGCCACGAGGGTGGCCGTCTTCTTTTTCGGCATGTTCGGGGGCAACGCCATCTCTCCTCTGCTGGGGGCTGGTATCCTCAAGCTGGATGGTAGAGGTGGGCTGTCGGGGTGGCAGTGGATTTTCTTGAGTACGCACCAACCACACTATATGAATACATATCCAGTTGCTAACGTGGATGCTGTCAGTCGAAGGAATCTGGACCATCGCAGTGTCGGTCCTCCTATTTCTCGCCCTCCCAGCTAGTCCAGACAATCCAAGACCGCTGTTCTTCCCCGGGTTGATCCGCTTCTCCGAAGAAGAGCAGTCCATTCTGCGGGTAAGACTGGGGCGAGATAACCACGAGAAGAAGAACAAAATTCCCCTGCGCGTCGTCTGGCGCACGCTGGCGAATTACCGCCGCTGGCTGCACTACCTGGCGACTGCGTGCGTCTTTTCGACCTGGAGTCCGCTGACGACGTACACGCCTAGCATTATGCTGTAAGTAGCCATACACCAGTCATCGACAACGCAGTACATTCGTCAACGACGAACAACAATCGAAACTGACAGCGCCACAGATCCCTCGGCTTCGACAAAGTCCGCGCCAACGCCGTCGCCGCCATCGGCGCCTTTTTGGCCCTTCCAGTAGTGCTCTTCTTCGCTTGGCTGAGCGACCGCACCGGACGACGCGGTCTGGCCGTCGGCCTGGCCATCCTGTGCTACCTGGTCGTGCTGATCGTCGCGCGGACGGTGCAGAGCCACGATCAGCAGCTGAGTCGATGGCACCGCGTCGGCCTCTGGACGGTCGTCAACGCGTTTGCGGTGGGATATCATCCTGTGCACAATACCTGGGTGCAGGTCAACTGTTGCGAGCCGACGGAGAGGAGTATTGCGATTGCGTGAGTGCCTTGCCAGAATCAATTATATATTATATATGTGAAGAGGTCGTTGCTAACAGTATAATTTTAGGATATGTGAGTGAAATAAGTTTCTCCTGTTCTATATATCTATACAGGCATACGCTCGTGGGTTCGAAACTAACTGCAATTGCAATCAGGGGTCATGAGCGCCATCGCAGGCCTTATGGCAGGGACACAGATCTTCCGCGCCGGCGATGGTCCATTGTAAGTATCCATACCTCTATAGAAACCAGATATTGTTGTCAAATCGCTAACAACGTCGTCTATTTTGAAGCTACCCCCATGGCCTCCTCATCATGATCGGCCTCGTCTCGGCCGGCCTAGGCTGCGTCATCCTGCAGGAGATTGTCTACATTGTGCTGAACGCGCGGACGAAGAAGAGGTCGATAGCTACGGGAGTGTCGCGGTTTCTGTACACGCCTTGATACACGCCTTGATGGGATTTAAGGATAGCGAGATGAAATGTGTAAATACGTTGGTACTATAGGACATAGACAGATTAGAACTGTGTTTAGCTATTTTCTTTTTTTTTTCTTTTTTCTTTTCTTTTCTTTTTTTTTTTTGCCTTCTTCTTCTGATTATTATTATGTGACGCATGTTGAAGACTGAACTAGGAAACAAATGTCATGCCATTCCTTTTGGCAGTTTGCAACATCTCCTAAAGTACATTAATGATTTACAATGAATGATTTACAATGAGCCGATCCAGCAGTAACCGTTTTCCCACTCGTACCAAAGACAAGTATATATCACGCTGAAACACCTCACCCTTCCGCAGCCCAATATATCTCCCCCTTCTCATCGGCATCATCTTCCACGCCATAGATATCGAAGCCAGTCTCTTCCAACGCATCGACGTACATCTGGAAGACTTTCGGCCCGCCACGACGTGCTAACTCGGTCGGGGTAACCCATTCACCATCGATCTTTGCCGTCTGATGGGGATCGGCACCGAGCTGCAGAACGAGATACATTGTGTCGAAATCGCCAGCGTCCACGGCGACGTGCAGCAATGTCCATCCACGAGCGTCTGTCGAATAGATGAAGCTGGGCTGCAGATGCCGTGCCAGCTCTGCCAGGGTGGCCGTGTTGCAGAATCGAGCCGCACAGAACACGGGCGTCCAGCCCAGGCTGTGCGTGGTGATCAATGGCGATGCGCCAACCCGCAGCAGCTCGCGGACGTCTGCGGCCGTCCCATACGCGGCTGCTCGATGCAGACAGGTCCAGCCGCTGGAATCCTGCACGTCGAAGTCTGCAAAGGAGTTGGCGCAGAGGAGGTGGAGGAATTCCGGGCTCGGCTGGTCTTCCTTGGATGGCCAGAAGAGCTCGAAGACGGGAGTCCATCCTCGCGAACTGACATAGTCTAGTCGCGCGCCCCGAGATATGAGGAAGCGAGCGATCTCGATATGCCGGTAACAGAAGGCCCACTCCAGGGGGCTCCTAGCGGAGATCATCAGCACCTTGCTCTTTGAACGGGGGTGATGGTCATGACTTACGTCTCATACGAGCCAAAAGGAGTGTTTACATCAGCTCCACGAGCGCACAGCAGCTGGACTAGTTCGAGGGATCCGCTTTCAATGGCATACTTTGAACCACGATCAGCTTCGTCTACCGTTATGGATACGACGAAACCACATTACCTGCATTGGACCATAGTTACTGGGTGTTACATCGTGTGGACTTGCGCGACAGGTGTCAAGGAGCGCCCTGACGGCCTGGACATCACCTCGTTTGCTGGAAGTTATGATCTCTGCTGTGTCTGGGACGACGTTCTTGAACATCAGAGCTCCCCCGAGAAGCGAAAGCCCCAGGCCACCTAGAGAGAAGTATCGGATTCCCAAATGGAGGCAGAGGGATCTCATGCCGAGGAAGCGATACGGGCCTATTCGCGCGGTGATATTTATCGTCTTATGCAATGCATTTCCGTATGTGGTCACGATGACATGCAGCCCGAGCCAAGTGAGCCATAGCGACTCGGGTGAACGCCAGGAACCCCAGAACGCGTTCCAGAACTGGGGGTTTCGATCCAGAATGTCCGCCACAGTGCGTCCTGGGGGGACGGGACAGGTCTCCTTCTCGTCAGATGCCGTCGCACCCTGGCGGAGAGACGTGACCATTTTCCAGGAATGAAAGCTCAGACGACTGTAAAAATAAATTAGAATACAAGATCTTGCGTAAACGGGAGGGTAGGTACAACATGTTCACTAATTGCAAGACATTGCCTAGACTGGCATCGACCTGTTGTAGATTTGCCAGATGGCCCTCGACTCGCTCCTTGTCTTTCAGCGCCCACGACATCCGACTTTTCAGATTCATTTTGGCGCTTCCTAGGTTATCCAGAGACTTGTAGATACGGCGGATGACCGCGTCCGCTGATTGCAATGCCTGCTCCAACGCAGCAGCCTCGGCCGGAAGCAGAGGCAACTCGTCGCCCGCGGCGGCCTGCTCCTCGAGGTAGGAGAGAAGGTCCAGCTCGCAGCGCAGGATCTTCAATCGGTCGACGACACGGGACAACTCGTGGGGAGCATCTCGATAAGTCCGGGTTAGCTGAGCGGCTACTTTGTAAGTCTGGACGGCAAGCACCGTCAGTTGGGCGAGCGATGCCACTCCTCCGACAACCTCCATGTGTGAGTCTGGATATGTGCGCAAGATATGTCTCTTGACAACAATATGACACCTGAAGAAAGCAGAAGTTGGAGATCATGGTCATCAGCACTGGGATGTAGTGTGGGGTTATCTTAAGCCCCTCAAGAAAGAGAGGTATGCAAGCGCTGGCGTTGGTGCGACGTTGGCGGCGCTTACAGCAATCTTCAAGAAAGGCCTGTTGACAGAAGTTCATCAACCCTAACCAATCATCCAAACGCGGCTGATGAACAGCAAAAAGCTTCCTGGAGATGCTACGGGCTCTTTGAACGAGGCTGCTGCACGATTACGAATTCATCGCACAGCCTTGTCGGGACAGTGTCAGCCTCGTGCGAGCCGCCAAACACATGGCGACGAGCCGCACAGCCTGAGACGAATCAGGCCCTGACACGACATGCAGCGAGGTTGTGTTAGTCAGCGAGATGAACGGGATGATTCTTGAGGCTTGGACGCCCCGAGCGCCTTATAACAGAAGAAAGCTTCCAGTTGTTTCAACGAGTAATTCATCCAAATACATCGACTCCGGAGTACAACAAGCCTGGACCGGTTACCTTCATACACTCTTAGTTCAACAAAAGACCAGAAACGGCGCCAGCCAGAGCAAGCAGGCTGAGTCTACGTCTCAGAACAGTATGATACTCATCCCCCTGTCACCTGAACAACAACAGATTTGTGCCTAAATCCGGGAGAATACTAATAAATATTTTCTCCGGATTATAAATCCAGCAGTTGATAGCTATTCTATCTGCACTGGAAGCCCATTATGGCGGCAGTAGAACCATGGTGAGTAATCCAGAAGTTAAGTTAGCTGCGCAAGTTTGTTCCAGTAATCGCTGAGATAGCATTTATCACCCAGGTACCCTGTGAACTTCGACTGTAAATGTGGCAATAATTGCCAGCCCGGCACAGGCTGTCAAGCGACAAACGCCACATGAATAATTATATCGGTGTGTTGGGTGTCAGGAATATTATCATGGAACTCATTGTATCATATGCTATAGGAAGGGTGCTTGGTCCATGCCGACGAACGAGATATCGGACTTGGCTTGAAATTGTGCTCTGTGTATGTATACTCTCATTTAACATGATAGGGTAGCTAGCAATCTTTGCTCCTGGCTTTGTTCAATATCTTTACATACAGTAGACATACATTAGGTTCAGGGGGCTATGGTGCTTTTTCGTAAGGGTTATTCCGGTAGCGCTAGCTTTTCTAAATCGAATGACAGGTAAGAAATGCACATTACGAAAGACTCGCCTTCCGCAATATGAATGTCATGAATGTGTGCGAATCGTCTGAAAGATGAATTGCGAAGAACGAGACTACTCCGGCTTCCTACCGTATACAACGTAACTAACCAGTTGTTAGAGTTCAAGGTAATAATAATGAAGTGTAAGAATGATCAACTTACAAATCAACCAGTGCATGGATCCCTGGGTTATGGATGTCATTCAAAGCCCCAGCTGTAAGAACGATTACCTCTTCAAAGGACCATGATTCAAATTTCGTCAATATCTCCGTGGCAGCTGCTTGGAAACCTTGCTCTGCCTGGAGCAAATTCCAATCGCCAATTCTTTTCTGCTTGAAGTTAGTAGAAGCTGAGAAGGGAAGTAATGAAGAAGAATAAAGAGGATTGCTCCACATACGTAATATGGATCTCTGAGCCAGTTTCCAATTTGCGCGATATTTCTGAACATGGACGTCCACAAATCCTGCTTCGTGGAACCACTGTTCTAGGAACGGCCCTGGATTTGCATGATATCCGGCTTTCTCAGAAGCATCTATTACTTCCATGCTATGCCTCTCAATTTCCGTGCCCTTGGTGGTTCCATCTTCAGACGTTATTGAGTTATCCCAGTCTTGAAATTCCACCCAGCCTCCAGGCTTAGTAATAGCTACTCATCGAGTTAACATAGCCTCAGCGCTGAGGTGAGCTGAGAAAACTTACTTGAAACACTGCTTTAATAGCTTCCTGAAATCCTTGATGGAATAAGCCATATTACGGACATGGATGAAGTCGAATGGAGTCTCATATACCCATTCGTCCTCAATATCATGAACGCAAAACTTCACATTTGACGGAACTTCCGATGGCTGAGGACTCAGATCGCTGCCAATGACCTACGCAGATTTCTTAGCTAGGCACTTTCCCGCATGGTAGAACGGAGACTTACCTCAGCAGAAGGAATAGTTCGGCTGCGATATGAGTTTCCAGGAATGTAGATAAATGAGGATGCTCAAATATCTTAACCTACCAAAATAGATTGCCCATAATCCGGTCCCAGTCCCGATATCAAGAACTCGCTATGGTGATGGTCCAATAGGTGCAAGAAATAGTTTTCTCCCCATGATTGTCAGTGTCATCTCATGGATCATGAACTGACGATCAGCTTCTTCCTCGTCATTGGGTAAGCATTGGTTCCTGTAATTGTCGATTAAGCTAGCATTTGTTAGCGCATAAATATGCCAATGGTGGAAAATGTCACCAACAGTTCATCCAGATAAGTCGGGTCTCTATCAGTAGCCTAAGGTGTGTTAGAAATCACAAGTGTGGGGAACATATTGGATTTGCAAACCTGAGGATCCACTTCAATGGCAGGTTGAGTATTCTCTGCCAGGGACTCGCTCTGTCCGCTGGACTGACTTTGTCCGGTGAGTTCTGCCATTAAGCAATGGACCTTAACAAGATGCGATCATGAAAAAGAACGCGCTGCAATTGAAGTGCTGCTCTGCTGCTTTTTATTCACCTTTACTAGGGGTATATCGGATCCCTGTAGACTCCACTTTGACACATGTGATAAAGCATGGATAGCTGCATTAGTGTCACAAACTAAGGACAAAGTTAATATTCTGGGATGCACACAAGCGAAAGTGAAACAAGCTTTCTCAGATTAACTGCAATCTTTCTTTTCGAGGTAGACACGACATCGTACTCTTCCCATCGTAATTGCAACACAATATGTTATCTGCTATCGGGCGGACACCACAAGAGCAGCGGTCTGGCTGATTAGGTCGGTTCAATATTAAGAAATGGTAACTGAAGCTAAAGATTGTTCACCGCAGCATGATTCGAAAGTGCTCCTAGCTCAGTTATCCACAGGGGTAACATGCCAACCGTCTGCGGCGCATCCGCTCCGAAGAAATTAAGGCTGCATGCTGCCTAGTAGTGCTCCTCGACTGCGCTGCGCCGCACCCCTGCGAACTACCTGACTACTAGGAAGAAATTTTGTAGAAGAGCAGTTGCTTTTATGTGTTGAGGTAATATTAATAATCAGACGTAGGAACGGATTCAGCACCCAGATCTGACATGTCGTACCTGACGGGATCAGCATGTGATTACCGAATTAGGAAGACCGGTTGCCTTAAATTTCTACCAATAGAGACTATCTCTCTCCATCAACGATGTTGGCTGTTTTTTTAATATTACCAATAAAATGGCTTATTAGATGATCTTTAAATTTGAAATTCGGTCGCGAATATCCATGTCGAACTTTCTTAATGGGCGGTTCTATGAAAACATCTGCTTTGTCGCGAAGGACTGTGTTGAAATCTCTCAAAGTCTTGGCAGAGTAAAGTACGGCCAGGATGCTTCAAGATATTGACGAGTATTACTGCATTGCATGATCCATCGATGTGTCGTAAAAAAAAAAAGTAGAACTCCTCTTGGAAAGTGTCCCGGTCAATGTCAGATCCAGGATCCAGGCTGTCCTTGCGGACCATGCAGGATGGGCGGATATTTTCGCTCATTTTTCTGTGTTCTGTGGATCAATTGAAAAGGTCGTTTTCAAGCCAGTACCTAGCAGCATTGTCAAAGAAAAACGTATGAACTGTGTCATTGAATGTTGATGTAGACAGTCATGTGCAGCCGTTCCACCCGGCTTACCGCCTACCGTATTCAGCATGCTGACTCAACATTTATGTGACCTATTTTACCAAATAGGTCTAGTAGCGGCAGAATCCTGCCACATCATTGGTCTGTTGTAGAATACGGTTCCAACAGGCACCAGTTGCCTAACTAGGTACATAATCGATTGCTTCGCCAAAGTTACTCACGTCATCATCCTCATTTGATCGTCGAGAATGAAGAAAACCATAATTCTTGGTGATCATCAGGCTGGAAGTTATTTTTCAGATGGGGTCTGTTAAGTACTTAGCCAAGGATTGCGTACTCCCAGGTTTATGCATTTGTGCATACGTCAATGATTGACTTCATCTCCATTTGTGATACAACACTGCGCGAAAAAAAAAACTTATTAGATATCCCGAGACCAATTATACAATTATACTTTACTCTATGCGCAAGTGATCGTCTGTGTCTTTCTCATATGGTTGATCTTGACTGCATATATTTTTCATGACCGCCGGCAGAACGGGAGCCTGCGCCGCTTTTTCTCAATAAATCCACGTTAGCTGGGGGTTGATGGTATGTTACGTCTTCCAAGCTGTCTCCTAGTTGGATCAGGAGCTTCTCTTCAGGTCCACACTGAGGGAATACTTTGACAGCGCATGAATATCGGTCTGCCGTTTCTTATTCTGAACCAATGCGACGAGATCACTGCCATAGCTTGCGCTGCCATTTTGGCCTAGAGTAAAAAGTATTTCGACATTAAAAAGTGATGCAGACACACTGAGGCCGCAATTGGTCGACGAGAAAGTAGAGCCAACGTTGGAACATCATGATCTTTGTATCCAGTACCCTTTCAGGCAGTCAGATAGTCTGCGTAAGTATCCAGGCTCGCTACGAGGCCAATCAACTTCCCTGGCCAGGTATTACTGAGGTCCACTATGCCTGACCTGACCTTCCGGTGAGCACTCAAAAACACTGAGATGAGACTTCTAGGCATCATGCCTCTCAGCAAGGTAGAGCATCACCATGATTACGCGTAACAAGAGTTTTTACACTAAAGTTCAAGACATGGCATACCTAGGTAACCTTGAAGCAATCGTTCAACATCCATGAAAGCATGACTACCTAGGTACCTATCCGCTATTCGTTCCTTTGCCGAATAAAATTTCGTTCCTGTCCATCAGGGCCGTCACATGAGGGTAAAATCCTAGGGTAACTTCCAGCCTTACCCTCTGGTTGCGCAGGCACACATTACAAAATGACGTTGAGAGAGTGCTCTAGAACCAATTACTTCATCTTTCGCCCCTGTTTGACTTTTCTGCCTATTACCCAATGATGTGCTCAACCTAGGCATACGTACCTGACTTGGCCCTAATTGAGTTCAAACTTGACAGGTACCTCATCATGATTCTCCTCTCATTGGGAAGAAGCCTTCATACAGTTAAAACTTAAGTCTAGACTAGACCCTTGGTGTGACGTACATACAGTACAGGACATAGAATGAGCGTCATCGACATCATAATTCTTTTTCTTTTCTGTCTTTTCTCTTACTATATACTTACTGTATGACTACGACGTCACCCTTATCATAACAAAAATCCCATTGTCTAGGTGTTGAAAAAGTGTTTGAGCAAAAGTTATATAAACCTCCCAATTCCCCCCTCCCTCCTCCGAGTCTGATTCCTGTGAAGTGTCACAAGAAATAGGTCTTGGATTGTCCTTCTCGATCTACTTGCCCTACACACTTATAATCACTCAGTTGATCTGTCAAGTCAGTGAATCAATCAACCAATCAACCAATAATTCATCATGCGTTTCACCGAGGTTCTCTTCCTCACCTTTGCCAGCATGGGGTACGTTGCCTGTCCAGTTTTAATAACACCACACACCCTTCGATAGTCTTCATTTTGTACAACTATCTATATGCCATCATACATGTATCCCAACAGACCAATCCTTTTATTAACCCCTTCATGAATATTATAGTGCCGTCGCCCTGGCGGCCCCTCAAAACGGCGCTGCCAATGCCCCCGCCGTTGCTACTCCTGCGGGCGTCCAGGCCGCAGTCGATGGTCGCTGTGATGAAGACCATTTCAAGGACAAGGATGGCTTCTGCCATCGCAAGGATGATGATGACCGCGATGGCCGCCGGGACCGTGACCGCGATGAGGACCGCGATGGCCGCCGGGATGAGGACCGCGACGGCCGCCGGGATGAGGACCGCGACGGCCGCCGGGACGAGGACCGCGACGGTCGCAGGGACCGTGACCGCGATGGCCGCCGGGATGAGGACCGCGACGGTCGCAGGGATCGTGACCGCGATGGCCGCCGGGACGAGGATCGCGATGGTCGCAGGGACCGTGACCGCGACGAGGACCGTGATGGCCGCCGCGACCGTGACCGCGATGGCCGCAGAGACGAGGACCGTGATGGTCGCCGGGATGAGGACCGCGATGGTCGCAGAGACGAGGACCGTGATGGTCGCCGGGATGGTGAGGATGACGGCAAGGATGGTGAGCGCAAGAAGTGGTGGGCTTAAACGGTGGGCATAATCGATGGTGATGGTCTCTATACCAGCCCAGTGAACCAAGAAAAATATGGATATCAAGGGACCATAGATAGCCTTCGCTTAGATTCAATGGGAATACGCTTGCTCTCAAGGGAAAAACAAAACTGTCACTCGCTGATATCTATCTTTGTACTTTGACCATTGCTATAAAAACTGGTATTTAACACTATAATATCCGACGTCAGTGGCATATTGTGGACTAGCTGGATAATATAATGAGCTTACATCAGTTTTTCGCCCTGTTGAATTTACAGTAAAGTACACATACTTAGCTTGGTGCACGTATGACTATTGTGATGTGATGGCAGGTCCAATCAATTAAGGGTGTTATTAGGGCTAGGACTTATCACCTTCACTTCGTAGACTTCTTCCTTATTTTTATCCCTTTCCATCTTTAGCTTTTGATTGTTCTTTGGTAGCTAACAATGCGAGTTTCTGAGTCCAGGTCTAATAAGTAGATTTTATCACTTCAATTAAAGTATAAGCCTAGTTTTTCTATACTTATTATTTGGCTTCGTAAATTCACAGGCCGTATATATCAATGAATATACGTGCCCAAAAGTCTGGCACAATCTTGACTCGCGCCAACCCTACTATTTTACAATTTAAGCCTATTCTATTTATTCTATTTAACTTATTTCTTTCGATACTCAGAAGAGCATTATTAAAGGATGACACAGAACGAGCAATTAAATGCAAGAGAATGTGAGACTCGTAAAAGCAGGAATACTCTCCTATTTCGGTTCCAATGGTAGTTCGGAGAGAGTTTATATGAGCTAGTGCTCTGCTGGTCACTACATCGCGTGAGAATCGTTCTACCTAAGAGTACTGGACAGAATGATTGTCGATCCTTTCTTCCACAAGCAGGTGCTGTAGTGAGGGATACAATCTTCCACTTTCGTCAGACTTATCGACAGCACCTGTAACGCTGACAAGGTGCTCTTTCTTCGATACAGAGCGTATGTGCGAGGCTGACTAAAAGAAAAGCGAGCGACAAAACACAAAAAGTGGAGTAGACAGATCAGGATCAAGGCAGAGAAGAATCAACCACTAGAACCGACTTGCTTCTCTCCAGTGCGGGAGATATTTCTTGAAGAGCTGCGCCATCGGCTCACACCGAAGCACTCGCCAGTGCACGGCGTAAGTTCTCCGTGCCATAGAAAGCCATGTTTTCGTGGACCTCCCATCGAGTCCGCTCATCGAGGACTTTCTCCTGCAGCATCGGGACCAGCGGGTGCAGAGGATCTTCGACAGCGTGAGGGAGACACTTGACCCACTCCGGATAAGGCAGGCCTCGCAGGGGCGTGGTGGGAGAGAGGTCATTAATAATCTCGAACGTGGTCTCGAGATCGATCGCAGCGCCCGGCTCCGGCTGAACGAGGTTGTATGCGTGGCCCAGGTTGTCGTTTGTTGAGGCAATGTGCAGCATCGCAGAAACGACAAAGTCGACAGGGACGAACTCCTTGCGCTGCTTGGGAAGCAAAGGATAGCAGCCCATCCGGATGCAACTGGCGATCAGTCTCCCCACGAAATCATCCGGGTTGCCTATTCCTGTCTTGCTGTGGCCCAGGACAAAGCCGGGACGGTAGATGGCAACCGGAAGACCGTTTTCAACGGCATTCCATACCACGGCTTCGGCGACATATTGGCTCTGAGAATACCCCGTATCGTATGCGAGGGCAGCGAGATGTGCCGCTGGCTTCTCATCCTCTGGCAGATAGGTCGTCCCCGTCACGAACCCCGTCGGACCGTATGCTGCGATGCTGGATGAGTAGTGCAGCGCCTTTGGTCGCTTGTGGTTGGCGAAACGAAGCATGTGGAGCGTTCCCAACACATTGGCATCCCGATGGGTCGAGTAAGGCTGCACGTAGTTGACTTGGGCTCCCAGGTGAAAGACCACACTGGCCCACTGGGCGAAGTAATCATACTGCTCTTGCCCGAGCCCCAGGTCTGGTTGGGCGAAATCGCCCGGCAGGACATAAAGTTTCTCTTCTTCTGGGCCCAGGCTGAGTTCGTATTTCTCCAGCGTCTTTTTGACCCGGGTACGGGCCATGGCTTCATCCTTTGCACGCACCCAAGCATGCCACCGTCTTCGTCTGAGGCAGGGCGAGCAGCTCCGCGAGGAGGAATGCGCCGACAAAGCCCGTCACCCCGGTCATGAACACTCGTCCCTCCAATTTGCTCCGCCAGTCGGGCAGACGGCCAGCGATGGGCTTCAAATCCCTGCCCAGTTCCGAGTCTTTGACCAAGATATCCATTTCCTTGGTGTCTTCCCGCCATTCGACGCCTTTCTTGAGCGTATCAATCAGTCTGGACAAATCCTCCAAGGTCGGATGCTGTTATAAGGCTGCCGCACGCAGTTCGACTCCGAATGATCGCCTGATCCTGGCGACAAGACTGGCCGCCTGCAAGGAGGTGCCCCCCATCAAAAAGAAGTTATCAGTCGGCTCCAGCGTGTCGATGGGGATACCAAGGATCTCCAGCCAGATCTTTTGCAGGTAGCTTGCGGTGTCATCCCCCACTGCCGCATCCAGAGACCCTTTCAAGCTCTTCGTCCGTGTGATCCGCTCAACGTACTGGGCCGCAAGTTTCTTTCTGTAGATCTTGCCGCTGCTGTTGAGCGGAAGTTCGTCCACCATCTCGACGCGAGGCACCATGATGTGTGGCGCCAGCTTGGTGTACGCCTGCATGACCGAAGCAGCATCAATATCCTTGGAGAGGGGAACGACATAGGCCAGCAAGATCGAGGACCCGATATCAGCCTCATCGGTCTGCACCTTCATCGCTGCAGCGGCAGATACGAGCTTCGTATCCCAGAGGACGTGCTCCACCTCTTCCAGCTCAATTCTCTGGCCGCGGATCTTGACCTGGTGGTCACGTCGACCCAGAAAGTCCAACAGACCGGATTCGTTGACTTGAACCAGGTCTCCAGTCCGGTAGAGGTGTCCCGGTCCTCTGTTAGACTTGATGGGCAGATGTGGTGGGCGGATGAAAGCCTTGGATGTCTTCTCCGGGTCGCCATAGTATCCAGCTGCCACGCCCGCGCCACCGACTATCAGTTCTCCTACTTCGCCTTGCTTAACCGGTTGCAGCTCTTCGTCCACCACCAAGATTTCATAGTTGTCGAGCGGCTTTCCGAGAGGGATATGACCCTTTTGCACATCTTCTGCCGAGACCTCATGGATGGCGGTGAACACCGAGCATTCCGTCGGACCGTAGCCATTTAACAGTCGTTTTGGCGGGCCATTCGCGAAGATTGTTCGGATTGTGGGCACATTGATCGGTTCGCCCCCTGTTGTTGAGAAGGCCTGAGGGCATGTCTGTGCTATTATTGCCAACAGCGCCGGCGTCTGAAACACCACATCAATCCGATCTTCCTGGAGGCGTCGTGCAAAGACAACTGGATCTAGCACAACGTCCCGCGGAAAAAATACCAGGGTGGCTCCACGCAACAGTGAGACCCATATCTCGTACAACGACGCATCGAACCCGATATTGGTCACATGGGCGAGTCGATGGCCTTTGCGTACTGGAACGAGTGAGTTGAAAGCAAGGTTGATCACTCCCCCGGCCAATATCTGCACCGCCTTTGGCTTTCCAGTTGTTCCAGATGTGTGCATAATGTGTGAGCAAGACATTGGCCCGTTCGACGCCACGTCAATAGGATTCACGGGTCCTTCCGCATCGCACGTATGGTCCACAAGGATATGCTGGAAGGCGGGAAGCCGGTGGCAATGATCCTGATCAGTCAGGACCAGAGAGGCGTCGACATTGCAGAGCAAGTTCTCTAGATGCTGGTCCGGATGGCCAACATCTAGCGGTACACAGGTGCGCGAGAACGTGGTTGATACTTCGAAGAGCTAGAATACCGATTGGTTCCTCAGATCGAATCTGGTAACGGTGTATCTCTCGAGCAAGGTTGAGAGCCCTGGTGTTCAACTCCGAATAAGTGAGTGCATGGCTACCACTTTCAATCGCCATGGTGTCACTGAACAACTTGAACTGATGTTGGAGGAGCCGGGCAAGCCCCTGCTCGCTTCGGGATTCAAATCCATCTTGTTCCAACAGTGACATTGACGGAGCCATGGTGCAGAAGCAGCGAGTTGGAGAAATGTTGAATTGAAGACTATGATGATAGGTTAGGGAGGGGTGCTAAAACCAATATTTCGTATACTGTGGTATTGAGAGTGCACTGGAAATTCCACAAGGTTTATATGCTCGTTGAACTCTGGCCAGTCTGCAATTGCTTCGAGAGAACGACAACGATAATCGGTTGCCCAGCTTTCATTGGCAAATGCATCTTCCATGATTGTGTAGGATGATTGTCAAGGATATCATCAAGTACCTGGCTGTCTCAGAGGGGATCCCGCAATCGCGAGTCCAATAATCATGATGCATAGGAGGACCTATCGCAAGATTCTCTCAACTGCATACAAAGAACCAAGCAATGGCGAGTGGCCTTGACGGCACGTCTTGTGATAGCATTGTGGTTGGCTGCTGTGAGGTTATTCGCGTTCGTTCCTCAAGCAAGATGGATGGTAAGGTATACACGCTTTGACCTCAAAAAATCGGAAATTTAACTTCCTTACCAATAAGATACTAAATAATTCGCTAGCCAAGGTGCACAAATCCCGGTCATTCACCGTCAAGGACAGTTCCTGATGACTTCATGTTGAGACTGTCATTCAGTCTGAGAAGGCCCAAGTTTCTTCCCTTAGAACAGAAGTTGCGAGGGTCCGATGATAAGGAGATGTTGATACAATACCTTGAAAGGCTAAGCACCGCTCATAATGATCCTGAATCTCATGCACCAACGAGCTGTATAAAATCAGTGGCTCAGTTGATATAACCTCTTGTTACTCCAAGGAGGCATGTCGAGCTTGGATTTGGATGCCCACGTCATCCCCGTTTCCATGGTCTTCGAAGTCAAAGCTCTGATGCTCGGGCTTGCGGAATTTCCATACATACTGTACATGCAACAGTGACAGGTCTCGGAATGGAAGATAATAGGTCACGCAGCATACACTCAGACATATGCATGCACTTTGGGTAGGCAATATTCCATTCATTTCGAGACCGATATCAATGCCAAGTCCGGCAATCGGCGAAGACCAAAGGGTTGAACTGAATTGCACTTGGTTATGGTCAGGCTGAAGCATGGAGAATTTCGGACGGGTTCGCGGTTTGTAGCCCTCAATGGATGGCGTTCATACGGTTTCATTGGTTTTGAGGAGCGGATTGCCCGGGTGATATCATCTGTGCAATGGCCTGTCCCGGTCTTTGATCCTGAGGGGTTGTCCAGCCAAATAGTTCAGTCTTCAGTGACGCGTCACTTTCGAGGATATGACTAAGATAGTCACTGAAGGGTCGAAGAAAGAAAGAGAGAGAGAGAAACGCGTTCGACAAAAATGATTACCGACTCAAGACTTTTCCTCTCTACCTGGTAGTCACATCACACGAGGAGCCCCCCAGCATTTGCCAGACGGACTCACCATATGTGCATAGCACAATTGTGATACTGGGGGTATTCCGAAGTTTTCTCTTTACCTAATGAAAACGAAGCAAAGCCCGATTACCTTTGAAATAAACTCAGTCAGTTTCTCAAGAGCGGGAGCAGGGCGCGTTCTCGAAAGGACAGTGGACGGAGTTCCACGATGTGTCTCGGCGGTGGTGGGGTTGCTGTGAGTGTGAAGAGGAGGAGAAAGAAACTTGCAGGTATTGGCCTGCATCAATGTCAACAAGGTTGGCTGCATCTTTTAGGCACGGCTATACCCGGTGCCATGCATGGACGGAGTCTACTACTGCAAGTATACTCACTATGTTCCCGAAATGGTAAGGTTTTGTTAATAAACTATCCTCAACAAGACTACCTAGGTATATTCGCTCATTACGGAGTATGTAGGTATATTCTGATAACTTAGTCGGTCAAACTTGATTGACCTGGTGCATGTATGACTTGACAGGTCCACTTTGGGCATTATTATAGGACTAGGGCATTTCACCTTCACTTTGTACACTTTTAACTTGTTATAGAAGTGGACTTAGCTGCGATATCACAGCATCCTGCCATCTTGGTAAATAAGATAGGAATCGTACATACAAGTATCTCGGTACATTGCACATGAGTATACACAAAATCAAGAATTCACGAACCACCAAATAAAGAAGAACAACAGCTCAAAAGAGATCTGCTGACCTGAAATTCCTCTGCTCTAACTTCCATCCCAATTTTGCTAAACAACCCGTCTTGCTTTGACATTGTATTCTAGCCTAGGAACGAGGACTCCCTGTCTTCTGATCGCTGACGAATATGCAAGTGAGAAGGAACTCTCAGAGCAACTTGTGCTTCTTTAATGGCACGTCTGAACGTATCTTGCTGCTCACGGCTTTCAAAGCGAACCACCCTTAAACCCTCAGGTGCATTGACATAGAGGGTATCATCCTGCAGATAGAGGCTTAGTTGCACTCGGTAACTTCTCTCCATCCAGTATCGGTATAAAAATTTCAAACATCGTGGTTCAAGACATGGAATGAGAGAGTAGAAATATTCATGCTTCCTCAATGCATGCTCAGCTTCTATTTTGACAGATTCACTTTCCTCATGAAGAAACGCCGCCAGCACTTTAATGGTTTCATGTGACACAGCTGATCGCATGCTTAAGGCGCGAGCTGTGTAAAACCTCACGAGACTGACTTTATCCTTTAACTGCAAGCTCAGGTCTTCAAAAATATCAGGTGGCAAGTCTGATTAAGTGCTTAAGATTTCTGCTGCAGAGACCCTCACTCTTGGGTCATTGTCCTTGAAGAGTAGAGCCAGATCTTTACACATTTCAACCCCTAAGGATTGCCTGCATAAAGCTTTGGTTGCATATGACCTTGTATCTGAGTCCTTACTCTGCAGAATCAACCTCAGAGCTTCAAGAATGTTATCAGGCAGGACCTGGCTAGTCCTACCTAAAGTTTCGGCTGCATATGACGCAACCTCTGAGTTTTTACTGTGCAGCAGTAACCTCAGAGCTTCAAGGGCCTCAGGTGATAAGACAGGTAATTGTGTCCTCGCCAAAACATGAGCCACATGGCTCTTCGTTTAAGTGTCCCCATTCTCCAACAGCGTGATCACTGTTTTGAGAATATCGTCTGGTAAAGCCGATTGCCTTTTTAAGGCAGAAGCTGCTTGAAGCCTCCCCATTGAATCTTCTTTCTCTAACAACACAACTAGTGCTTCAAGAATCTCATGCGGTAAGGGTGATTCTCGGGCTAAGGCAGCTGCTGCATAATGTCTTGTGACTGAGTCTTCATTCGTTAAGAGTGAGCCCAGTGCCTGAATAATCTGATGTGGCACTGAAGACTGGCCATGATAGCCTCTTAAAATGCTTGCTGCTTGCTTCTTCACACCTGAGTCTCCTTCTTCTAGCAGTTTGACCACTGCTTTAAGGACCTTATCTGGTAAGGTACGTTGATTCTTCAAGACATGAGCTGCACTAGTCTTCATTTCTGGATCTTCATCCTTTAACAGTGGTACCAGCTCCTCAGAGTCTCGTCTGGTAATGCCGAGTTCATGCCAACGGAAGCAGCTGCAGCAGCTCTTGTCGCCGAATCTCCATTCTTTAACAGCTGTACCAATTCTTCAAGAATATCATTTGGCAAAGCTGATTTACTCCTGCTTAAGGCAGTAGCTGCATTGCACCTCATATGTGAATCCCCATTCTTTAATAGCGATATCAGAGCCTTAATAATCCCATGTGGTAAGGCTAGCTTCAAATCTGCTAAGGAAGAAGCTGCATCGGACCTAATATTCAAGTCACCATCCTCCAACAGCGATACCAGACCTTTAAGGATAGTCTCTGGTAGGTTGGCATGGTGACACGCTAGCATCCGAAATGCTGCTATTTTCAGATCTTTGGAACCACTTTTCAGGCAGGAGGACGCCAGATATAGGGTATCTGATGTCACGCTCGGTCGTGTTCCGAGCGCTGCTAAGACCTTTATTTTCACCGTCTCCGATTCTCTTTGTAAGAGGGAGTTCAAGAGATGCTCCGAAATTCTCTTTGAGAGCAAAAGGTATAGGAGACTCCTACGTTATAGAAGAGAAAGTAAACCCCCAACGACAGAAAGTCGAATTCAAACAACAGCCACTGCGACAACTGATCCTCCATCCTTTCTTGCTGGTCTACACCCGACTGTCTGTTTGAGGGGATGAGTTCACTGAGGCAATGCATGACAAGCCGTTGATGAGCCGGGCCCAAAAGGTCGCGTGGTTCAGCCTCCAGTCCCTGAAGAAAGCGCGTCAGTGGCTTTTCACTCGGATTCATTTGACTCCAACCAGCCTGGAGGAGACCCGCAACAAAGCGCCACATGATGTCGTAGCGTGAATTATACTTCTCCTTCTGAAGAAAATCCCAGGGTGTCATCGAAGCGACCTTCAGAGTCCTACGGCCGAGGGTAAAACACGAGAGCCCCTGGTCTCTCCCCTGGTATGTCCCCTGGTATGTCCCCTGGTCTGTCCCTTTGTCTGTCCCCTTTTCTCTCAGCCAATGCTTCACAAAATATCGAGCGGCGAAGAACTCCTGGAAAGTCAAGTGCAAGAAATGATAACTTCGTTCGCGATCCTCTAACGTGTCATCCGACGTGCGCATGAAAGAGATTTTTTTTTTTGAGGGTACTGTCAAATACTAGCGGAAGCTTCATTCCCCGACGCCTCAGTTGTTGGTATATCCGGTCCCGATCTTCCGCGTCAAACTCAACGATCTCGTTGTACAGGCCACTAAAAGCAGCACCTTCAAGAAGGTTTATTTCTTCTTCCACGAGCTCTTCTATTTGGAAAACATCTCTGAGGGTACGTGCATCGTGTTCGGTCATGGGCTTTCCGTTGTGTTGTTTTTCTAATCGGAGAATATCCTTCTGCCATAACTTCAGCATGGTGGTCATTGTCCTCGGCTGCTCTTCTGACAGAAGGTTTCCATTCCAAATAAAACACAGTGCATCTAGTTGAATGGGAATTCGAACCAGTCCTTGAATAAGCGTGTGGTTTTGAATAAATGACCAGATCTCCTTGGCTTGTTTTTCATCACGTACGACCTTTTGGAGATATGACTCTACCTTGTTTGGGCGGAAACCAACTGTCTCTAATTCCAGATCGAGTGGTTTCAAGTCATCCAGGGTAATCCCGTAAGACCGAGAAGTAATAATGACTCGAGGCTGCCTTAGAAGCTGTTGCAGAAAACTTTTCATGTCTGTGTCGGAATCCAATTCCTGGTAAATTTCGTCCAAACCGTCCAGTAAAAACAAGGTTTTTTCCGCTGTTAGTTGGATTGTCTATCGCCTTCCACAGGGCCTGGGCAAGATCCTTGCCTTCTGGACGTTGAGAAAAGTATTCATCGTAAAACAGATTCTCAAGATTGTACGTCATGCCGGACTTTCTTTTCAGCCTTCGTAGAGGCACCCACAGCAGCCAGTCAAATGACTCCTGCCACAGATTGTTGTAGATATAATCGTAGACAATTTTCTTGCACAAAGTAGTCTTGCCTACTCCGGCTTGTCCTTGAATAAAGATCCGCTTTGGTGTAATGAACGTTCCATCAGAACGTTTCTTTGAGCTGAAAAGTGAGGGCAAGGAAACCAGTGTGCTCTCATTGACTGTCTCAACCTTGAGGCAAGTAAAGAGTGGAAATGGAGAGGGTTTAGTCTTCCTGCTTTCTCTGTCTGGGCGATTTATTAGGGCCAGATTGATGTAGCATTGATCCATCAGTAACTGTTCACCAGAAAGCCGTTGAATCCGAAGGCGATTTGATCCAGAATAATGTTCTCGTAGGGCGGTAGCTGCGTAATACAGCTGGGCTTCTTCACATCTGGACCAGGCATCTTGCAATAAGGAACTGGAATGTGTCTTTGACTTGACCTCTCCTCCTGGGAAACCCTTCAGCGTGTGTGCATAGTCTTTTTTTTTTCCGCCATCGACGCCACAATTTTAGACCAAGATGCGGAGTATCCTGAAAGTATTTCTGCCAATCCGGTCGATTAAATGTCTCGGAAACCAACTTAACCCAGGCCTGGAAACGCTCAGAGTCCAATTTGTATTGACTCAGAACCTTTTCCGGGAACTTAATGGTCTCTTCTCTTGCGGAGGAATCCTCTCATGTCCGGGCATACGATTCAAGTTGCATAAGTAATCCACACAGGTACTTCTTATCACCAGAGCAGGGAATTTTCTGGATGTACTCTTCAAGCTCTTTGAGCTTCCCAGCCCGGATCAATGGGCCTGTGTACCGAAGAGCGACATACCAAGCTTTCTGTCGAGGTTGAAGTTTCATCCCCTCAACTCTATTTTGTGCGCCGCTGCATACTTCATGGAGCTTTCCGATCACATCAACCATACTGTTAATAAGGTCCGGCAGATTTGCCAGGTTCTCAAATGCATCAGGTAGTCGTCCAGGATCCAAGGCCCAAACCGCACCGGCTACCTTCAGGATTCCATTCCCAACTTTAAGGGCATTGATCAAGACAGCTCGATAAGGGCTTTCGTCGCTGGGTACACCAAGCAAGGCCTGGTATGCATAAGAAGCGGCTTGAGCGAGACGGAGCTCTTCATGCTTGCTCAGGTCTCCTCCTAATCGATTCAGCAACGGTCCATGCAGCTCTTCTTGGCTAAGACCGGAGACCCCAATATCCACCATGGCATCTAGGACACCAGACAGTGTACAGATCAGCCGATACTGGGTTTCAAGCTCAGCCTGATCTTTAGCCGCCTTTAATCGACGTTCGAGACTCCTCAATACCGACCCAAGCGAGGCACTTGAAGCCGATATGTTATCTTGAGCTTTCCGGATGACATGAGCGAAGCCATTTAGTAGTGTTGAATCGAGAATGTTTCCGTCAGCTGTTCCCTTGATAATAGCATTGCCGAAAGCCCTCAGGAGCTCTTCGTAATCTTCGCCCTTAGTGGCCGACGAGAGCTCGACAGCTTCCTGTACGAACTCACTGCTAGGGTCTTTTTCAAAGACTTGGATCATCTTTTTGGACCATGCTCGCAAGGCGTCCAGCTCCTTGGGATCGGTGTCGGAGCTGGTCAAGCGCTTAATGAAGTCCTGGATCTCAGCTGGCCTCTTGGGGTGTTCTGGTTTTGCTGCATCGTGGAAGAGTTGTGTAGATTTGCCATGGAAACTAGAAATTGGCAGTATTTCAACTGGTACGAGTGCTCTCTTGCTCAATATGCACTGAATGGCTTTTTCTCGAGGATGCATTAATTAAAACAAAGACGAGGTTGTGCTCAGCCTTTTGATTCCCCTGTTTATTTCCAGATCCCCGTGCCCAAAGTGGAAGATGCTGCGGGTAGGTGTTGCGGCTGAAGGAAACAATCCATCAGCCAACCAGCGCTCCTTGATCAGCCAAGCCAACTGCGCACTGACGGTGTGGTAGTAGACAAACAGGAATCATGATGCGAAGTCCTGGCCAACTTGCATGCCAGTTGGAGGAGACTAAAAATAGTAATGGTTGCAAGAAGGAAGAAAGCTCTCTGTTGGGGTGGTGATTGGCTTTGATATATCTCTGAGGCCTGCCTTTGTAGTGAATCACAGCTCGCAGAAATCACTACACAACACTACATACTCATTCACTGCTTATGTGCCATATCACTTACCCCCCTATATAATAAGTCACCTACAATATTATGCTATTACAAACAGTATTTGTAAACAGAACCAGGGCTGCCTTTACAAATATACCCAGTCAACCCCTAATCAAGGACAATGGCTTTCAGCAGACTGACATATTCATTGAATACATGCAAGCAAGGGTCTGAATCTCAGGAATGTCCACCAACTACTAGAGACCAAGAACCAACGACTATGATAGCAATGCCCTCATCCCAGTTGACAGGGGACAAACATCCGCTAATCTCGTCTCATTGAAGATGATAGCCAGCAAGCCATGCAACTTCAAGATCCATCTTCGAGACAGCAATTCCTGTTTCGAATTCTTTTCCCTCAGAGTCAGCTGGTTGATAAGAACCACGCGGCAGTAATCAACGCAGCACAGTTGGTCTAGATCTTTTCGTCTAGTGGCTGAGCTGTTCAAGCCAGCAAATGACTGCAATCTCCCGAAAGGGTTGCTACAAGGGTTCGAGAATCTGCCATTATTGACTATGGATGTTACGCAGCAAACACTTGATCGCTATTTGGAACCCGTTGACCGCTCATCTAATCGGGGCAGCCTTGACATTAAGCGTGGAAAGGAGGATGAGGACAAGACGAGCTTGAAGACCTGCAAGATGAGTATGAACACACGGAAGAAAAGTGCACGAATGCATGGTTATGGAAGGTCATGGCTACAACGCATAAGTACAAAATTGAGTAAAACTTCCCGGTTTTGTATAGGTCGAATCCAGTATAAGATCATTCATGGCTTTTCTTTAGCCTCTCCTCTCTGATCTTCTATCTTTAGCTTTTCCTCTAGAGCAGCGGCGGCAGCGGCAGCCTCCTTCTTCAGCCTCTTCTTCTCCTTTTCCTTCTCCTTAGCAGCTTTCTTTGCTGCAGCCTTCTCGGCCTCAAGAGCCTTCAGTCTCCGCAGCTCCTCTCCGCCATATGCTTCGCGCCACTCCTCGATCTTTTCGGTGGGAATCCTCGTGAACAACAATTTCGGTTCTCCGATGACATGGCCTGGCTTGAGAGCATCCACTTCCCAAGTGTCAGGGATACGTGGCACAGGCTCTACCCCGAGTTGCTGGAATATAGACTCGGCGGTACCGGGCATGTATGGGGATAGAACGCTGGCTAGAAGATGTAGATGGTTAAGAGCCAGACCAATAACGGCAGCGCAGCGATCTGGTTCTTCAGTAAATAGGCGATTGTCAAGTTTATTGTCTTGTAGAAGTTTGTTGCCTAGGGCTGAGATGTGAAGAACGTCTGCTAAGCCCGCTCGTAACTTGATAGCCTCAAGATGTTCGATATAGGCTTTCAGCAAGGTGTCTACCTGCTTCTTGTGGTCCTCAAGGAGAGCGTCAGAATATTTCCCGTACTCAGGAACAACGCCTCCCATCTTTGACTGGCAAAACTTGATAACTCTCTGGACTAGGTTGCCAAGATTTTTGAGCAGATCGTTGTTGTTTGCATTAACAAACTCCTCCCACTTGAACTCGGAGTCATTGCTCTCTGGACGCCTCGATAGCAGATAATATCTCCAGATATCAGGATCGACACCAATATCCTTGGCATTATTGCCAAACACACCAACCCCTTTTGACTTGCTGAACTTTCCGCCCTCATAGTTCAGATACTCTGCGGCCGAGAGTTTGTATACTTGAGTCCAATTGTCTCCTGTTCCGAGCTGAGAGCCTGGGAAGATGATGGTATGGAACGGCACGTTATCCTTGCCCATGAACTGGTACAGGGAAACTTCCTTGGGGTTCTTCCACCATTGCTCCCACTTCTTGCCTGAGAGGTCATCTCCATCAGTGTAGGTCTTCGTGATGGACATGTATCCAATGCAGGCATCAAACCAGACATAAAAGACTTTATTCTTGTAGTCTTCGTCGTTTAAGCCTTGTATACCCTTCGGAATCGGCACACCCCATCGAAGATCCCGCGTGATCGCACGAGGCTTCAAGCCTTTGTCAATCCATGATTGTGTGATTGAAATACAGTTTGTACTCCAGTCACCTTCTTTGCTAGCCTTGTCGAACCAGGGCACGATCTTGTCTCTCAGCGCGTCCAAGCGCAAGTAGAGATGTTTTGTCTTCCGCTTTTCTGGAGTCGCACCGTCGAGCTTGCAGCGGGGATTCAATAACCAGCCGGTGGCTTTGACCACATCATCCTCCTGGGTCTCGCCATTGTCCGTCGAGTCGGGTTCTAACGGGTCTAGAAGATTGCCACATTTGTCGCACTGATCTCCGCGGGCACCGGGATCGTGACATATGCTGCATTCGCCCTCAACGAAGCGGTCGGCGAGGAAGGTCGAGTGGGTTTCGACGGGACAGTAAGGCTGCGTGGTCTCTCGCTCCTCGATGAAACCGTTTTCCCAGAGCCCACGAAAGACTTCTTGGACTATTGCTGTCTGTTGAGGAGTTGGGGGTTCGCCCGAAGACGTCAAAGTTAATTCTAAACCAATCATAGATGCCTTTGTGAAGGGCATGATATTTGGCACACAGATCAGCAGGATCTAGGCCTTCCTCAAGTGCCTTGGTTTCCGTAGCGGTGCCATATTCGTCCTAATATTATCAGTACCATATACCCAATTAGGCAGTGAGGTATAACGAACAGAGCCGCAAATGAACAGTGTCTGGAGGCCTCGAGCTTTGCAGAAGCGAGCAAATGTGTCTGCAGGAAGCACGCTCCCCACCACATTGCCAAGATGTGGGACATTATTCACGTAGGGCAGGGCGCTCGTGATGAGGATGTTGCGCTTGCCTGGTAAAGGCAAAATTGGCTCGGTAGTCTTCATGATCACCGCTATCAGACCGGCCTTCCAGCGACTTAGTTTTAGTAGACGACGATGATCGAAGTTGCTACCAGAAAGATTCGCAGAGTGAGTCACGTTGTTGGAAGGTGGGGTCAAGTCGTGCTTTCTGCCGCCTGTTTCCGCCCTAGTCACGTGATAGCCCGCCCAGGGAAAGCTTCCGTGTTCGGAGATGTTAGGGTTCCCGGTACCATGGGCCACGACGAAAACAAAAAAAAGGACCATATATGTGCTGTAGATGTGGCCAATAGAAACTGAAGAAATATGGCCTATATAGGAAGAGATTTGAAGATTCAGGACCCTGGGGGTGAGTGAGATTGATGCTACTCGGCGACACTTGACGCCGCTTTTGGTCCCAAAATCAAATTTAACATAAAGATTACAATGTGATCTAGTAGATTGATACCTACATAACTAGGAATAGAGGAATAGGCTTCTAGATTAATAACTAAGCGCTTATCCTGGCTGGCCTCTTGATGGCATATGTCAGTGAAATGATCTTCCTTATCCAATCGGAGTGAGCAGCTACATTTTCAAGTGAAGCCATGGAGAGGAATGGTGCAGTGATCTGTCCAGGAGTGTAATTTTCTTATGCAAGCACCGAGATACAGGAAGAGCTAAGGATTCACAGTTCTGATGTCGAAAAAGGTAGCAGCAAAGTAGGTGCCAGGTACCTGTAGGCAACTTTGAAGTTGTACTGACGTATTTGACAGCAGGGGATGATGGTGGATGTACTAGACCGAAAAGGGAGGCTAGCCTCGAGTCTATCAGGCTGGTCCCATACTTCTATCTACAATATGAGGAACCTAGTAGTTTATCTAAAAGATGATAATGGCACGACATTGACATTGTCAGCAACACAGACTGATAGCATTGGAAACTATTAGGTGGTATTGTACTGTACAAGAAGATCAGACCCTCTTAACCTTCACCGATATCCTGTCGTGAGGAGGGTGCGACGTTTTCCGAAGCTGATGCAATGATCTCTGATTTGGAAGCGGTAATTTCTGAAGTAGGTACCGGCATCTTTGGCAGACTCTCGACATCGAACGAAACAAACTGCCGCGTATCCCCGACCCTATCACTCGCCATATATCTCGAGAAAAGATCAGTTGATTGTTTAAGATCCTGTAACGTTTGGAAACTGTGGAGCTTGGTCTTTCGAATGACAAGTCCGTTGTTAGTCACATGAGACTGCAAGATTCTTCCTTGCATCGAACCCATGCAAGAGATTACCATCACCTAAGGAAGTCGCGCCACAGATTGATTGGATTCAAAGTAAAAAATCGAAAATACCACCAAGATACCAAGAGTGACTTACAGGGGTGATGTAATGGCTTTGAAGAGTATCGTGATCAAGTTGTGTCATCATCACCGCAAGAATTGCCAGAATCTCTCCGCGGGAAATCTTCTCATCGCCTGCATAAAAATGTTCCATTGTGATCATGACATGAGGCTCGTTTTCACGCTGTGAATCAGGCGCAATCCATCCTTCTCGGGACGCAAATTCTCGACCATCAATCAGCATGAGAAGAAAGTTCTCATGGACCACGTCGGGGCAATACAATATCCTCTTAGACAAGATTAGAAATCAGTCCCCATTTTATGTTAGTAGAAGAATTAACCAAGAGCTGCGTACTTGTTTCTCCAATTGGCTAGTCGCAAGAGATATGTCCTCCTGTTCCCCTCAGGGACAATTCGCGCACATCCCCCGGCTACCCAGCGCAGATGTGACTCCAACATTTCGGCGCCCGAAATATAGCTCTCGTTACTAGGCTGAAATCGTCCCCACCAGGAATATGTGTTCCTGAGTGACCATTGAGAGTATTCGTCATTCTGGTCGAAGGGGTGAGCTTGTAGTTGGGCGAACGACCACGGCTTGAAGAAGTATTGGTCATTAGATGCCGAATAGGTGCCATCTTCGTTCAGCTCTAGATCCTCAAGGGAGATGTGGAAGGATCTTGCAAGTTCGTCATCGAGATAGAGACCCGGATATCTGTGAACAAGGCTCAAGACCTGGTACAGACTGTCAATGGTTTTGTCGCGGGCTTTGATTCGAGCTTCCTCTTCTTCTCGCTGTCTCCTGGCTTTTCCAAAGCCAAAGCGGCTGGAGAGCTTTCTGATGCGAAGAGATATGCCTAAGCGATGCAGGTTACATTTGTAAGAATGAGTAACATAGACCAAGCGTAGAAAAGTAAGAGAGGCGTCAGCGTTGAGAATGCAAGACCCGATGACCACAGCGGGGCTAGCGCGCCATGAGTAAATTTTTCCTATCAGCCTAATAGACAGAACGAAAAAGAAAAGAAGGAGAGCTCATTTATTCAACGCAAATTTTACTAACGAGTTGTATATCTCCGACTACGCGTCATAGTTGCATATTTTGGCAGTAGGTGACTGCCTAACGGGTCAGCTTGGAGGCCTCAGGCCATTCCATAGACGATGAGTCTATAGGAGGACCCAAACCATGTGAAAAATCATAGGGAAATAAGTCGCTACCAGGTGTCTATTGAACTGGAGACTGATTTCACGTAGACACAGTGTATGTGTGATGAACCTTTTAGGAAAATGCACTAAGCCCAATTTGGATGTACTCATACCTCTCTAGGCAGGTAGTAGTAGTGAATGAATCCAACAGCAAGCTTAAAAATCCCTTCTTTTGCTTGGGGATGTATGAGCATCTTGCATGTATTTTCATGCCTTGCATTTAATAATATATACGACCATTAACCCTGACTTCTACAATAAGAAGCAAAAAAGTACTGAAAAAAAAAGATTAGGGCCCTCTGAACACGTGATTTTGTATCACGAAGGGTCTCTTACATTCTACAAGAATTCTTAAAGACGTCTTTGTCTACCTACATACCAAAGCACATTCGAAAAAGAAAAGGTCATCCAGTCTAGTCAAGACATGGAACGAGTTGAAGGCAAGACAAAGAACGTTCGATACTACACTCTACGATGAACTTTAAAAAGAAAAAAGGGAAAAGAAAACAAGAGGAACTTTGATATGGCTGATAAATTGTTCATTCTGTCTACCCCTGCCTAAATCTACTCACATCCCCGATCTCTTTCCTCCCTACTTCAACCACGGGACAAAGTAACACTTCTTCTTAGCTAACAGCATGAGTTTGAGAGCGACTCACACGCTCAACCAGCAAAGTCAGATTTCAGCGAATAGCTTAGAAGCAGCCGTTGCAGGGCGCCTGTGTGAGATCGATCGGATTAGCACATATATATATCCAGGCTAGTATTTTCGAGTCAGGACAGGACATCACTTACGCCAGCGATGTTGTTTCCGACAGAGGCAAAGCAGGCCAGGTCAGCCAGAATGTCTGCAGAAAGTTCGATTAGTCGAGGTCATGATACTGAGAGTCTCTCCAAACAGGGTGAGTCATACTGGCACCGAGTTCAGCAGCAGCCGCACCGCAGGCAGCGGTTTCACCGGCCAGCGCAGAAACGCACTCTGTTGAGAATCAATCAGTCAGCAGGATGCAAAATCGATGATTGGCAGGGGGATCGATCATCTTACTCAGGTAGCTGCAGCCAAGGGCCTCGAGCTGCTTCATGGCAGCATTCGCGCTGTCGTTGACGCTCTGCATTGCCGCCGAAGCAGTGGTGCCTGGAGCCGCGGAGACGGCAGCAGCAGAGACGAGGAGGGCAGAGACGATGGCGGAGAAGCGCATTTTGATTGTGATAGAAGGTTTATTGTTGTGGAAGTGGAAGCGATAGTTCGGTTTTGAGAGACTTTGGTTTTTGTTTTTTTTTTTTTTGTAAGGCTGTCGCTTGATTGTCTGTGATTGTTATCGATGCTGATGATGAATCGAGTCTGATCGAGGGAAACGTCCACGCCTTTATAACTTTTGCCCTGAAGGCCAAGAATCTATGTCTTGCTCGTATACATCTGAAGGCGCAAACATCAGAATAGTATACGATTTCCTATCTGGGAAGTATCCCTGATGATCGTCAGGTAATTCCCAAAGTATGCACTGCCAGTTCTCTCTCCATATGCAGGGGCCAATCCTTCGACATGGGACTGGCCTCTAACATTCATGCTGAGCTCGTATTCACGTAGAACTTGCCATACTTGTTCTCAGGTTCTCAGGAACCCACATTCTTTTTATGAGTCTAAATACGGATACGAGGAATATTAACCCGTTTCAATTTTCTTAGGTTACATGCGCATTTTATCGATAAATACCAACTCACTGAACACGAGATCATAAGCTATGACCAGATCCAGCAGATAAACTATTTTGGTCTAATTAGATGCTTAATTAAAAGTTGATATGGGGCGCAGCTGATTTGCTGTGCCATCCCCTGCACGACATGCTCCATTTCTGCAAAGCTGGTTGGTTGGGCTCCGTGGATCCTCGTATTGACGTGCATGATCGCCCCCAAAGCTATACGGAAGTAGTAAGTAATCATCTCGGCATTCTGCAATAGGGTCTCCCTACTCTGTAGACTTTACCCCAAAATAACTAGATCAGATATCTGCTGAGATATTAGTGCTGGATTACAGGACTGCCTTTAAGCAGCGGGTTAACTATTCTGATTTTATATACAAATTATCTGTATGGTAGTCGAAGACAAGAATTAAAGAAAAGAAAGACAAAACCGATACCCAGAGAATGAAAAGTTCCTGCCCAAGCATGAGGTCCATCACGAAAACGCGTGCCTCTGTAGGATGGGTATGAACGATCGTTCCTGCGATCCTACCTATCGATATGACAAGTTTAGTTCAGCAGGCTTCTAGAACATGAACGCTGGAAGAAACTTGTCTGGGGACGGCGTCTGGGGAAACTTCAGCCACAGCCGCAGAGCAGGTAGCAAGCTTTTTTCTGCCTACGCCGAACTGGGACCCGCGGTAGCAATCGCAACGTCATATGTTTCAGGACTTAGTAATGATAACTGACATTTTGATGTCCTGGCCTATTGTCGAAGTGGGGTTTACGTTTTAAGCTAGGGTTTAGGGATCCTTCTTAATTTAGACTTATTTCGTATAATCGCAAATAAGGGGTTTGTTCTAGGTCACACGAACATTTTCCCCATTGGCGAGTTTGTTAACTTGACTACCATCGAAGTTTCCACAAGATCTGCACCACAGCAGCTGAAAAATACGAGGTTATCACCAAATTTAGGAACCGTTTACCAAGAAAGCGGGGTCCGGGGCCACATTCCAAGCCACCCGTTCAGCCACTTCTTAATTTTGACTGCACGTGTTTAGAGGTAAGAATAAACGTTTCATCGCAGAGAAACCTACGAGAAGATAATGACAGGTGTCAGCACAACATGTTGGAAATTTACGATATCTTCAGTCAGTGTTGCTGCAGTTGGTTTGTAGTTGGGGACGGTGTTTCCCCACAACCTTTTGGCATCTCCTATCCATCCATTATCTATGATCACCAGGAATGATAGCTACCCCTTCATTTATTACTCCCTTCAAAGCGAGCTTGAAGACTCCGTTTCACGGAAGGAGGCCGACTGAGCCAGAGAGTACATGGCCTAGTAGGTACATTACATCGAGTATTCGACTACTTCAGCTGCTACTACCACCAGACGGCACGGACCCAGCCAAGAAGCACCTCGTATACGTGCCGTGGTCTGCTGAAACGGAATGAAACGGTACTCACAGGGACCGGACAATAAACCCCACAAAGAGCCGAAAATAGAATGGAATACGAAGCTCAGAGATTCGATCCCGTTGTCTTTGCCTACGCATTCTGCAAGGGACTATTTACCTATGAGCAACCCATATTGATCATTATGGTTGATAGTTCTAAATGCAGATAGCAGTATCCAATGATTATTAGGAGCGATCCCACAGACACTGACATCTACCTAGGTGGATACTAACAGGAGGACTTTCATGAAGAGCTCTTTGTACATGCACGGTACCTGCACAGGGCAAGAACATCCAGGGCCCAGAAAAGAAGACTCGGGAAATGACAAAGAACGCGCTCAAACCTTCGCTCAGCTGGATTTTTGTGTGAGCGTGAGTGGTTCGGTGGTAAATGAGGGCCACGATCCATCTGTACGTAATAAAAAATTGAAAGAAAGAAAAGGGGCCAAAAATACTCACCAAAATACAAGCGATTGATACACAACAACCCAAAGAAAAAGTTAAAGCAAAAACATGCAACAGCTGGGATTCGCTGGTGGTCACCCACCCAACTACTAACCAGCCGGCGTGTGGCTTAAGTACGGCTGAGCGGACGGGAAGCCCTGCTTTCCACACCCTATGGTCGCATGTGCTAGAGCATATCAACAAAAGGGTATATATGCAGGTGGCCATGTAGTCGTTTCTCCCGCGATCATGGTAGATGTCTCGCCTGTCGACCCGCGAGATTGCATCTTTCCCGATTGTCGACAGGGTTCTCTAGCCACGTTTTCTCGGTGGACGACTCCACCGTCGTCAAGCACCCTAGGGACCGATGATGATGCCCAACGCGATCACCAGATCGGATCTATGATTGAGCGTCTCGGCTGCCATCCCGCCCGTCCCTGCATTATCCCTCTATGCGAGGTTGCATACTCAAGGAGCTCTTGCATGGACTTCATCCCATCTCAATTAGACTACGTCTAATCGAACAGAAGAAAATGACTCTATCACACAGTAATAGTAGTTCAGGCCATGCCTTCGACTTCAGCAGAGCCTTCTTCATTCAGAATGGTTCATTCCACCATTCCTCACCCAGGTCATTCTCGACTCTCTCCCTCCTAACCAGGCAATTCGTGGATTCTCCGTTTTTCCACCGAACCCGAAGCCGACAATTCCGGTCGAAGACACGCCGTGTTTCCATCCAGCTCATGCTTCCGTGTGCCCTCGTCCATTTCCACGACGGGATGCACTTCGGCAGCTTGCTTCTGCTGTGGAGGTTCTGGTAACCACCTGTCGGCCCGGCTGCGTTTCCGCTTGTACTTGCGGTAGTAGAGAAACACCAGACCAGAAAGAGTTCCAACCAGAGCAACACTGCCAATGGTTCCAAGACTGATGCCAGCTTTGCTTCCAGGTGTTAGTCCATTTGTGTCGCTTGAGCGGCTTACATGGGAAGGGAATGCCGTTGACGCAGCAGCGCTTGTTGCTGCAGAGGTAGAAGATGTACTGCCTGGCAAGAAAGAAGTTACGCTGAAAATCGAGTGGACGACAGAAAACTTCTCCGAGAGAGCGCCGTTCCCGGTACCACTCTGCATCGGAACGAAACTGATTTGATAGCCGTCTCCGTTGGGAATGATGTCTTGCCACGAAGTGAGAGTGTATGTTTGTGCAGGGACGTCGACGTTGATGGCCATCTCGCGCGCGAACTGGGTGGAGTTCTGCACAATGTAGATGTACACTCTGTTGGTGTCGATTTCGGTGTCATAGGTCCAAGTGAGCGCCAAGGGTTGCTGGGCATCGATGATGGAGCCGGCGTTAGGGAACGTGATCCATATTCCTAAAAAGATAGTGTGAGTCGAAATTTGCTAGTTTAGCTGAATAGAGATAAGCTGGAATGCTTCAGAGTTCAGTTCACCTTGTGCCAGACTGATCAGGCAGATGATGACAAAGATGGCTATTAAGGACATGGCAGCAGTCTAGCGTGGCTAGATAGGAGCTGACACCAAGAATGATGAGGAACACAGTGCAGTGTCGAGACTGGAAAGATTGTAGGTAGGTCTCCTCGAGCTCCAATCAGACGAGTTGTGCGCACCAAGGAAAAACGAGGATGGAGGAAACCACATCTTCTGGGGAATTCGACGTGGAGCAAAGCCGGTGGCACCATTCGCTAGCTTAGATGGAGGTAAGGCGGACATCAGCGTCGAAATTCGACTCGGATTCACAGTCTCTGCCGTATTGGGAAGTCATCTGATCCGGAACCAGAATCACCGTGTAAGACCAGTTCAACCTGTCGACAACTGCGAAGTACTCGATTCTTATGTTATCTGTGTCTGTATTTTGTACATTTACGAATAGTGAGATTCCTGCCAGCCATATACATTGAAAAAGAACAGGGTTAGGGCTCGTAACCAGTCATTTCAGTGGACAAGATCCTACGAATCCATCCACTGCTTCAGCAAATATCTCCAGAAAGAGAGCAATGATTATCTACTCTTTCTAGATTCCGCCGATCGCAAGCCTGCTTCTTATTTCCCGTCTACTACTTTTCTTTCACCGGAACTCTCCGCTCAGATGGGATTCGCTCGAGGGTAAAGGCCGGCAGAAACAAAGACAACAACCGCAGCAGCACATAAATACCTCGTGTCTCTCACTTAAGTGCTCAGTGGCCTTCAACAGCTAACCTATCATCCCATCCATCAAAGCTCCATCTTCTTCCTGAGAGATATCTCTCCTCTGGTCCAGGGGAAAACAAAACACCGAAGCTCTCGAAGCTCTCTCTCAACAGCCAAGGTGAGTACAAATCCTATATGAATGACGACAGACTGAACAATTTATTTCGAGATGGACGACAACTGGGTAACCACAAACTTCGACCTCACCCTCCTCGACCGCATCTGCTTCACCATGTACGCCTGCGCATACCGCACCGACGAGAACTCCACCGGCAACAGCGAAGCCCACTGGGCCTTGCTCTTCCAGTACGAGGTGGAGGCCTGCGTACGCGTCGAGATGGCCCAGGGCTACGGGGCCAACGGCCGGGAAGGGAAGATCCACCTGTCCAACGTGAAGCCCTTTGACGCTTCACCTGCATCAAACTGGGGCGGACACATCGTCCAGCTGTTCTACACCCGCAATTTCCCCTCTGTCCAGGACTTCATCGACGTTATTGTCAACGAAGGCCGGGAGAGATACACCTTCACTGAGGAAGGAGAAGGGTCTCGCTTCTGGGCTGCTACCGTCATTAAGGACTTCACCAAGGCGAAGCTCCTGCCCAAGGATAGCGGGGAGGAGATCATGAAGGCGATCAGTTTCGACTGGAGCGGTCCTAATATCTATGATCCTAGGCCTGTTCGTGAGGGAACTTTTGGCTAGTTCAGTCTGGGAAGGCAGTTACAAACGAGAGACCAAGTTTTTGTAGAGACGGGATAGCGACCAGTCAGCTTTGACTCGATGGAGCAGACAAAAGTCGCGAGAGAGAACACAAAATACCAGAGAGAAATATCAATTGAAGTCTTTAAACTTAGGCTCCTCCCAAGCAGGGAGACCAGATCCATAGTAATTAATGAACTGCTTCGAGATACCAAACTTCGTTCCTAGAACGTAAGTAGATCTCAGACGGCTCAAGCTTTCCAACTTATGAAGCTGCACAGGCCCATAATAGTCTCGATTGATTCCTCTGTACCCCTGTCGCTCTAGGCCAGACGCCAGATCATGCTCACGTTACCATTACCTTACCACGTGCCTGCTGTTTACATTCGACGAACCCAAAGTTCAATCCACAATGGTATTATTACAACACTATATTTATCTTGCTTCCACTAATCCTCTCTTTCTGCAGCAGCCTGTCTCTTCAAGTCCAGATATTTAGCCGCGTAGTCGTTGGCCAGAACCGGATCCCCCGACAGATGCATGACTGTCGCCTTCTTGGCCATCATCTCACACTGGCCGGCCAGGTCCTCGATCTCCTCGTACTCGTCGTACGAGCAGTCAATGTACTCCAGCGCGCGCGTCACGTACTCCTTCCTCTTGACAGGGTCGGGGGCGCGCCCGGGGGAAGAATACTCGCCGGCCAGGCCCATGTACGCGTCCACGAGCACCGAATACGAGCGCGCGGTTAGTGAGCGGTCTTCGAATTCGAGGACCTGCGGCATGATGCTTTCCATCATCTCGGCGGCGGCCTCGAATTCCCGCAGACTCAGCAACACGCCCGAAAGCACACCGATGGCTTCCCACAGTGCCGGGAGGACCCGCGATCGGTGGGCGATGCTGGCCGCCCTCATCGCCAGGGAGAACCCGCGCTGTGGCTGACCGGTCTTGTCCATGATTCGGGCCTTGTAGCACAGCAGCTTGATCTGCGTGTAGACGTCAAAGTTTTCCTGCTGCATAGACTGCGCGATCTGCTCGACGATTTTCAGTGCACGGTGGTAGTCTCCCTTGCGAAGGCGAAATTCAATTTCGAGGAACAACAGATTGAGGGAAAGATCGGCGTCGGGGAGTTGCATCTCTTGGAGCTGCGAAAGCAGATGTTCTGCTGCGACGGTGTCATCTCTAGCAAACGAGGCATGAGTCTCTGAAACGAAAATAGACAGAATCACTCATACCTATAAATCTGCCTTTGCAGTTTGAGGATCCCAGAATAATATGACCAATGCTGATTCGCTTTGAGCGAGCGAAGTTTCTCTGGCGAGATGTCATTGATGCGTGCCATGGCCTTTTTGTAACAACCGCTTTGGGCCAACTACACCTGTCAGTGGACAACCAGATAAGTAGAGTAGACAATCTACTTACCAGCTGACAACTTCGAAACGTGCTCTTTAGGTAATCTTCGAATGGCGCTTTGTTCGCGTAGCACTCGCGGAAAATCTCGCAGTTCAAGAGGGCAATATGCGATAGACCTGAGCAGTTAGCCAAACACCGTACAAGCTATCACTGACGGGTTTCCATACCAATTCGAGCAAAGAGAGAAGCCTGGAACAACAGTTGAGGGCCCATCGAAGTCAACAGATTTTTGGTGACATTCAGATGAGAAGCTTTGACGACGTTCTCGAAGACAGACGCGAGGCTTTCTCCCTAGACCGTTTTTCAGTAATGATTCTGAATTCATATTCCACAAAATGCGGAGATATACATTCTGCAATTCGAGCTTGGCCTCACTTAGCTGCGTCGTGCTGAGCAGACTCCACATCTCCGTCTCCTTCGCTTTCGCCTTCAGAAACGCCAGGCCTTCCTTTTCGCTGCCGAGCATGCCCGTGTTTTGAACATCCCTCATCTCCTCGGGAAACGCTTTGCCAAAGTGGTACAGCCAGCTCATGCAGAAGTTGAGACAATTCATATCGTGCGACTCGCGCGCAATGGCAATCGCCTCCTGCATGGCAGAGACCGCCTCGCTGTAGCAGCCAAAGTCGGCCTGGAGGATGGCAAGGTTGAGGAGAGCGTATTGATAGAAGCTGCGGTCACGATTGTGCATCGTGTAGTCGAAATAGCGGTGGAGGTTGTCGAATGAAGACGGGTAATCTCCAGCTCTCCAGGAATCAAGGAATCTAGGAAATCAGTCCAGCTCCAATTAAATAAGAAGCCATCACCTACCGTAAATAATGTGACAAACTCGGAACAGTCACGCCGGTTTGAATGATATGTTCGAGTTGGACTTTCATTTCGTCCGATACTCTCCCACCCAGCCCTGAAAATACGTTAATACAAGCAACTGAACAGGAGCAAGGATTTCTGACTTTGCAACTCTCCAACCTGGAACTCGAGCAATCGCTCAACATCTTTCGTGCTAATGCCAGCCTCCGCTTCCAAGTCGTCCCCAATGTTCCCATACACGACCTGCGCCAGATGGCTGCTGGAATCCACGCCCAGATCGAGCAGGTTGACGTCAATTGCCGTCTGCTCGCTTGACGGATTCCTCCTCGCCCAGGCGCGGAAAGTTGGAAGACGATACTTGATGAAGCCCCTCCAGAGCTTCACCGAATCGTGGAACTGCAACCTCGTGAACTCAAGCTGAGCCCGGCGGACAAACGCACCCAGCGGGGAGCATCGAGTGAGAAGCATCCGGTCTGTCACCGGGGCAATGCCATTGTCTCGGTCTTGGATCTGCTCCTCGCGCGTCTTCTCGACGATGGAGGAGATGTTGGAGAAAAAGACCTCGAGAGCGTCGCAGCAGTCGAGCGACCAGATTTTCTTCAGGAAGAGGTCCCAGATCGAACGACCTGGAATGGATGACGCGTGGGGGGAAAGGGTCTCCTCGAACTCCTGAATTGAGACTGCATGGTTTCGGTCCCGTTTGAATGAGAGGGAGGCCCGTTCTGAGGAGCCCAGCGGGAGGATATGCGACACCAGAAAGGAGAGAACAGGGACAGCAGAGCTGTTGGGGACGACTCCTTCTGTGTACAATGAAACCAGGCACAGCAATGCCACCTTTGACGGTGTCAGGTAGCGGCTCATACTGATTGCTTGGACATGCTCGAAGTTATCCGGTCAAACAGCATCAAACCAGGCCCGCTCAATAACAACACAGCACCATCGAGTCTGTCTGAATTGGCGTAAATAGCCGGTGAATAAATAAATCAAGAGTATTTAGCTTCCTTCATGAACTCGATGGCATCGCCTTGATGGATAATTAAGACTGACCATCTCTATCAAACACGACGCGCATGGCGGAAGGACGCGAAGGTAGAATTCTGCCTGAGGCAGAAACAAGGCAGAAGCAGCTGCCCCGCCAATCCCCGCCGAAAGTGTCGCATGCAAGAAGACTCATCGACGTTCACTCCAATTGATTGTCGCAGAACTATTGCAATTGTCTAGATCACTCACCATGGCGGATGCACTGACAAAGACGGATCTCCAGGGCGCATTGCCGCTCATCGCTCGAGGCAAGGTCCGCGACCTGTACGAAGTCGACGACAAGACGCTTCTCTTCGTCGCGACCGACCGCATCTCCGCATACGATGTGATCATGGAGAATGTGCGCATTGCAATATCATTTCCCGGGAAAAAAAATAAAACAATGCATTGCTGACTTTGATTCTCTCCCAGGGCATCCCCAACAAAGGCGTCCTCCTCACCCTCTGCACAAAAGCCTGGTTCAAGATCCTGCAAGACGCCATCCCTTCGCTGCGCACGCACTTCCTTACCCTCGACCTGCCCCCGCAGATCCCGCCGTCCTTGCGGCCCACGCTGCAGAACCGGAGCATGCAGGTTCGCCGGCTGAAGGTGTTTCCGATCGAAGCCATCGTGCGAGGATACATCACCGGCTCCGCGTGGAAGGAGTATCAGAAATCGGGGACCGTCCATGGCATACCGTTGCCTGCGGGGTTGAAGGAGAGCCAGGCGTTCCCCGACGGGCCTCTGTACACGCCTAGTACCAAGGCAGAGCAGGGAGAGCATGACGAGAACATTCATCCTGATCAAGGTTTGTAAACTTTCGTACCTAATACGATTGCTGTCTCTGTCCCGTGTCTAACAAGAGTTCTCACAGCTGCCGCCATCGTCGGAGAACCGTACGCCTCCAAGATCGCCTCTCTCGCCGTCCAGCTCTACAAGACCGCCCACGCATACGCCTACGAACGCGGCCTCATCATCGCGGACACCAAGTTCGAGTTCGGCCTCGACCCGGAAACGGACGAGGTGGTGCTCGTCGACGAGGTCCTAACGCCCGACTCGTCGCGGTTCTGGCCCAGGGACAAGTACGTGGTGGGACAGAGCCAGGAGAGCTTCGACAAGCAGTACCTGCGAGACTGGCTCGTGAAGGAAGGTCTGAAGGGCAAGGAAGGCGTCCGCATGACCGAGGAGGTGGTGCAGAAGACGGCGGAGAAGTATCGGGAGGCGTGGGAGAGAATTACCGGTGGTACTGAGTCATAGATAGACATTTCTTAAATACAAAAAAAAAAGGTCCGCTGGTCGGATGGATCAGAAATACTCTTACTTATATATGTATACTTTTTTTTTCCTTACTTTTATTTTCCGAGTTGACGCATACCATTGCTTTGAAAAAGCATTGATTGACCTCAGAGATTCACAAGATATATACAGCTGTGAATCTTTATCATAAGAATGACAGCAACAACAGCAAAGCTGCACTCCTTCTAAGCAAACAAAAAACAAAAACAAAAAATGAATGCAGAAAGAACAATCACAGTTGTACAGTGCAGTACTCTACATCCAGAACAGTCAGTCAGTCAGCCAGTCAGTGAGTCAGTCAGTCAATATGCATGCATGCATGTGGTCTGAACAGGACAGAACAGAAAGACACAACAAAAAAGCAGCAAAACTTCACCACCAGTCCCCGCATAAAGGCATCATCTTCCATCACGCCCTGCTGTGCCCCCCTAACTCTAAGCTAATCAAATCAGATCAAACCAGGTCTGCCACAAGCTGCAGACTGGTCTGAACAGTAAAGATAGGTTTGTTTTGCTTTTTTTTCTCCTGTAACATACCACAAAGACACAGAGAGAGAGAGGAGGAGGAGAGAAAGAATAATAGAATAGGGGAGTTAGTTATGAAGGAAGTGCAGCTGAGCTTGCGTTGTTTTCATGCCCAACAACATCCAAGTGTAAATAAATGGGAATTGTTCATCTCCCTCTCAAGAAGCACGATCATAAGTCATTGTCCTTTTACTTCCGTCGCTTCATCGTCTTTTCACACATCTCGATCAGACCGTCCTTGGCCTCGCTTTCAGGGAAATCTTTGATCGCTGCGACTGCCTTGTCCGCAAAGTCCTGGGCAAGAGCCCGGGTCTGCTCAAGGCCATCACTCTTGGCAACAATTTCACGGGCCTGTAGTGGTTGAAATCAGGTCAGCTTGGTTCACCACACCCAGTTGCAGTTGATACAACTCACCCTCTCCACATCCCCTGGATGTGAGAACTTTCTCCCAACCAGAGCCCCCAATTCGGCATTGTTCTTCCATGCAAACAACAACGGGGCCGTCGCAAGACCCAGCTCCAAATCGGCACCCGCAGGCTTGCCCAACTCATTGGCGCTGACGGTGTAGTCGAGCATGTCGTCGACCAGCTGGAACGCAAGGCCCAAGTTGCGACCATAAGAGTAGGCGGCCTCCACGATTTCTGGGGCGCTGTTGCCCAGCAGTGCAGCGGCCCGGCACGATTTACTGATCAGACTGGCCGACTTGAGGTAGGTCTTCTGCAGATAATACGTGATCGTGTCTTCCGTGAAGACCGGGTTAGGGTCATCCGACGCAGTGTTTTTCAGCTGCATAAACTCGCCCTCAACCAGATTGGCAATCACAGTCGCCAGCAGCTCCGTCACTTCGGGATTTCTCAGACGCGCCAGGGCGACAGAGGCCCGTCCAAGGAGGAAATCGCCCGCCAACACGGCCATTTTGTTTCCGAACTGCAGGTTCGCTGAGGTTGCCGACCGACGGGTGACCGCATTGTCAATGACATCGTCGTGGAGAAGGGACGCCGTGTGAATGAGCTCCGTTATCTCCGCCAGCCGTCGCTGGGTGGGCAGAATCCCGTCGTCGTCCGGTAACTCGGAGTCCACGGATGGTGCAGTCAGGGGGCTGATGTCTGGATTTGTATCCGCGAGCACCAGTGGTGAGCTGATAGGATCACTGATGTACGACGATGAAGTTGATGGCGGTGGGTGCGGGTTTCTCGGAGCCAGCGCCGTGGCCCGCGACATGAGCAGGACCAGCAGCGGACGCACATGCTTGCCCTCGCTCCAGGTATAGTACTTGGCGACCTTATCCAGCATCGGATGTCCTGATCCCAGCAGCTTTCGTATATTCTTCGTCAAGAACTTCAGTTCCTTTCCGACGATACGCAATGGATCGACCGAGATGCCAGATGGAGGTTTGGGGAGGCTCTTGGAGAACAGGGTCTGCGCGGCAGAGACGGCCGCGCCGATGGGAGACACATTTTTTCGACGGCTCGGATGGTATTTTCGTGAATTGAAGGGCTTCAGGCTGCACAGGAGCTCATCCTGCAGGCATTGGGAGCATATCGAGGTCGACGGCACAGCTCGAGGCGAGAGCAGCAGCCCGGACGCGCGGACAGATCGAGCTCTCATGCTCAGCAATTGAGAGCGAGACTCAGAGAGAAAACATACAAGACTAAGAGCACTAACGACTAGGGTCAGCACAAGGGCGGGATATCAAGAACCGGCGTGGCTGCTGGTGTCGAGTGACTGCGGACGACTTTTTGCTGGCGTGTGGCAGGCCGGAATTTGCTGGGCCCAAGATCGGCCGGAGGTCCAGCCATCGCCGAGACACTCGCCGGCCCGGAGCCACCGTGCCCAGCACAGCTCCAGCGAGTCAAGCTCCCGGATCAACCCGGAAATCTTTTGCGATTCTAGAAAGCCGCATTACATCAATCTCTACACCAGCCCCCCGCTGCAGTGAATAAATACGGGCGATTCAGAATGCACAGATCAATTGCACACGTGGTCTAGCATCAGACTACAAAACACAACACAACAGTAAAGGCGGCAGCGGCCGAAAACACCCGGTCGACGGACTGTACATACACACCCAAACTGTCCCATCAACCTAGAGAGTAAACGACAACCTAAGGTAGCAAAGAAACAAGCCCATGACGAGATGATGCGGCCGAGATTAGCCAGTTCTGCGCAGTGTCTCCCCCTGCGCAGCCGGGGTGATCACAAAGCGTGCAATAAAAACACATGAGTTCGAAAGACCTAGCACCACCAGCAGAGCGCCCTGCTGGACGCACAACAAGTCATTATCCCCCCCTTGCCCGAGATAGATCAAATGCCGTCAAAGTCACCGCCCGCGTCATCCTCGTCCATCTCTCCTTCCTGGATCTCCTTGGCCAGCTCCCGCTCCCGCTCCCGCGCCTCCTGCGCATTCTTCAACTCCAAACGGTGCTGGTTCATCGGGAATCGCATCGCCTAGAGAAATGGTCAGATTCCGGATCGAGACTTTTTCCGTAGGAAGACTGAAACGATAAGGGTTTGCATACCTTGACACTCTCGTCATGAAGGGCCAGACAGGCTTTAATCCGTGCATGGAAAGCCTCGCTGGGCTCGCTGGTCAAGTAGATGTCACCAACCTCCTTGCTCTGCATATAGCCTTTCTCGTGGTCAATCGAAGCCTCGATGACGCCATCTCGAATGGCCTTGGCGACGATATATTCGGCTGATTCCTCGCTGTCCAGCCCGAGACGGATGCAAATATCGCGCAACGAAATGCGGGAGTACGCAAGGGACATCACCCGAAGGCCGGTCTTGATGACATTCTGTCGCAGCCGCAAGATCAGGGTGTAGGTCCCGTCTTTCCGGAACGTGGCGCCGTGGGTGTTGACGATATTCAAAAACCCATCGAGGTCTCCGACGCTCACCGCACGCACCAAGAGGAAGTACGGATGCAGAGCCCGCTCCAGGGACGGCTGGCGGAAGATGGAGCGGTCGGGGATGTCGCCCATCAGGAGATTGACAATGACCAGGTGCTTCGTGGAGGCCTGGTAGAAGCCGCTGGCACTGTAACTGGACGGCGACTTGCGCGTAGCCCCGGTAAGGTGTTCATGTGCTTCGCTGTACCGCAGTTGAATGGCACGGATACGGCCCAGGTAGTACAAATATCGAGCGATCTGGTTGTTGGACGCAGAGGCCGGGAAGGTGTTGTGTGCGATGAGCAGGTCAGCCTGAGTGACGTGCGATGTCGACAGGTAGTTACGCAGCAGCAGCGTGATGACGGTGGCCTGGATGTCCACATCCTTGCGAAGCACGGCAGTGCGAAGAGCAGCGAGCAAGGGCTTGCGGATGGAGATGACCGCAGCGGTAGGGGACGGAGGCAGCGGAGCCAGTTGCTCGTAGAACAGAGAGTAGTAGAAGTACACGCGAGCCGCCAGCGAATCTAGCGTTCTCCGGTTCAGAGTCCGCAACCGCTCTACCAGTTTGCTAGAGAAGTCGGCGCCCCGCTGGATCTCCTTGTGATCGTAGAGATAGATCTGGACCAGGATGGACAGGTACATGTCGACCTCGGGTAAGATCTCCCGCGCGACCGGCTTGGACTTATCCGAATCCAGCTCCATCTTCGCGCCGTCATAGGCGCCCGCCTTACCGATCGCCTCCAACAAAAAGGAAGCCGTCTGGTGCGAGCTGGGATATGTGTCGACAATGACCTCCGCCAGGACGTCCGGGGTAATATGTTTCCGCATCGAGGATATCGACCGCAAGACGCGGAGGGTAAATCTGGGGTCGAATTGGGTCACCGCGCGCTCGAGGAGATTGAAGTTGTTCTTGATATCTGATGTTCTTCACCGTCAGCGTCCATGCACCTCCGAGCAAGCATGCTGCGCCGAGCTCACCTTGCACTGCCTTGGCGCGGGGATCAATCTCGGGCTCTGTCTCCTTAGCCTCCTTCTCTTCTGTACCCTCCATGGAAACGTCTCCCTCCTGATCCTTCTTAGTATCCTGACCAGGCTGTCCGGATAATCGGGAACCCTTGGATGGGGGCACTACAACAGTCATCTCGTCACCATCGCGGTCCTTGTTGGTTTGGATGGACGATGTAGGCCCACCTGCCGTGTCCTCTTCCATCTCCACGTCCTCGACCCCGTTGACACCGTTTTCCACGGGCTCAGAGCCGTTTGCGTGCGGCTGGTCGCCGCCCATGGGGTTAGAATTGCTGGCGCCTTTGCCAGCGGCGCCTTTCTTGGCCGGGGCGGATTTGGCCTTGTTCGCAGCTGACCGGGTCGTCGGGGCGGCCTTGTCCTTGTTGGACGTGGAACTCTGCGAGTTGGAGCGGGCCTTTTCGCCGTTTGTGGAGGACGAGGTGTCGGACTTGCTGTTCGACCGCAGGGAACGCCTTTCAACAGGCATATTTGCAGCTGGGAGAGCTAAGCTCGGGACGACGGACCGACAGCACCGGTTTGAGGAAGGGGGGCTCACCAACCAAGCGAGAACCTCAAAGCAAGCCAGGTGCCGCGGAAGGGAATACGATGGGGGAAGGGGAGGCGATGGAGAGAGGAAGGGAGCGAAGAAGGGACTTGATGAAGGGTGATGTCAAGGGTGGTGATGTGATGGAGCGAGAGAGCAGGCGAGCAGCGGCAGCAGAGCAAGCAGGCTGACCCGAAGAGGCGTCAGCGTCGCGCCTGGCGAACGGGATCGAGCGAGGCGGCTGAGTCAGCAAGATTGCCGCCCTGCCAGTGTCACACGAGCGGCCTGGGCCAGCTGGGCAGGTGCGTCGAGTGCAGATGTCGTACGAGATCTGAGTTGGAGGGTGCAGCCTTGCCTGAGCAGGATCGCTGAGGGAGGAGGAAGAGCTGTGCTGGCAGTGCTGCGTTGTCATCGACCTGAGGCGATCGATCTCGCGGTGTCTCTGCCTGAGGCCGGAAAAGACAGTCGCAGGCTTGGCATTGGGCTGTTTGCTTTGTTGACAGCAACAACAAATCAGGCATGCGACGCCTGGTAGGCTGTCACTACTCTACGTGCTAAATAAATTCCTGAACAACCACCAGAAGAGACTAGACGCGCCCTGTCACGATGTCGCTCCTCGAGAGCCATCTGGAGCAGATCAGCCTCTCTGCCAATGCCATCTCAGAGCTGGCGTAAGACCGCTCCGTCGTGCTGTCTGCTCTCCGCGTACTGATCGTGCATATCTCCCCGCAGGTTTCCCCCGCCCAAGATCTTTACCAATGCCTTGCTGAACTCCCACGACATCACCGCCCTGATCAGGGACACCGAGGCACATGAACGCGCCCTCTTCTCCATCGACCCGTCTGCCAAGTCCCTGTCGTCGTCCCAGAGACGGGCCACGCGACGAGGCACCGTCTACCCCTCCGAAGGAGCGGGCGAGTCCATGGCCAGTCGCATCTACGCTGCACGAAACAACAGGAATCAATCTGCGGTGGCCCGGGTGCTGGGGGTCGACATGATGGAGGAGATCAAACGCTCTAGCAGCGCCTCCGCCAGAGCACCGCGGGGAGAGATCAACGTCGAGGTCCTCCTGAAAGGCGCCGAGAAGCTATGCAACGTCTAGTCAGTAGCTCCCCAGCTGGTTCTCTCCATCTGCGTGCACATCCATTGCTGACCAGAGTCCTCACGGTGGATCTAGTCCCATTGCCGGTGCTGCCGAGAAAATCTCCACGCTGCGCTATCGCTACCAGCAAGTAACCGAGTCCCTTGCTCAGCTCGAAGCGCGGGTCGCCGCCAATGCCGCAGAACTCGAACGCATGAGCCAGGCTTATGGCCACGATGACGACGACTTTGAGGACTTGGACACGCCGCAACAGGAAGTGGTGAATGTCACAGATGAGGACATTGCGCGAGAACTCGAAGAGATTCGCAAACTGGAGCGAAAGAAGCGCGCTCTCGAAGAACGAGTGTCTGGGATGGAACGAGATCTGGGCGGTCTGATGCGATGAGTGCCTTATCAGCATAGCGCGCAACCAGACAATAACAGATTACAAAGGAGACTACGCCCCTGAGGAGGTCTATAGCACTTGTCGGGGGTTGGCAGCTCGAATGCAGCAGTTTCCTGTGCCCTGCTATGTTTCTGGATGTCCAGGAACGAAACATTGGGAAGTCTGCATTCCTTTGCTTCGACCAGGTCCAGTTAAAGGACTGGTCAGTTCGACTATCCATTGTGATGCTACGATGAGGTATGCTCATCTTCAGATCAAAAGGGAAGTGCTAAAACTCTACCCTGGAGACTTGCATCTACTGGGTTGTCGGCCCAGACAAGAATGCAAGTCGGTTTAGAGATGACGTCTGACGTCTCTCATGGGGTCAGACAGGGCAAAGCAATAGAACACAGCACAATTTACAAAGGACCTGTGACGAAGATATTGCAGATTTCACAGCTTCACCAGCGAGGTGGGAACTGAAGGCGAAAGATGTCATGATTAAGCAGTTCATGAGGAATCTCAAATAGCTACAGTACTAAAAAGAAATTACCTGCCATTGATATAAAGTAATTTTATCTTCAGTTGGAAGTGTGCATTCACTTGCTAAGTGCTGAATTTGACTTGTGCATGATGTTTTCTTTAACGTAGCTGTCATTCACAACGCAGTGAATAAGGTACCTGAGGTAACCTTACTAGTGTAGTGGTAAGACATACGCCATCGGAGATTGCCTTGACACAACGGCAACTTACCTACATGTGAGGCTGGAACCGCTCAATTAAATCTAAAGACCCTGAGAAGAGTAGTCTCAGTTAATAGATCGTAGGTGAATTCACATGGGAGGGGCCTTTGACTGTAGTTGAAACAAAGCTCGCTGTCTGTAGACGCGCCGGCATGCCAAGCCTCCGCTATGCAGGAGGGGAAAAGCTTCGATCTCGACGGACGTCCTGCCACCGCGGCCCTCATTGCCTCTCGCGTCATTCCAGTTCTATCCAGAGCCCAGACTTTCTGGCTGACTTTCTCCCGACTCATTTTTCTGGTGGCCATCAGCTGTAGTTTATTCATATATACCTGATCTCGTCCTGCTCAGGGGGTCCTGGAGGCCGACTGAGTCGAAGCTTCCGTCGTTCTGCATCACCCAAAGGACGAACCGTCCATCAATCGCAAAGGCTGTCTACAGGATGGATGGCTCGGGCTCTTCGGCTCCTTCGAGTCAGCCGCAGCAGCAGCAACAACAGCAGCAACAGCAGCAACAGCAACAGCAACAGCAACAGCAGCAACAACAGCAGCAGGTCCCTCCTCAGCAGCAGCCTTCGCTGATCCGCACCGACCAAGTCCAAAAGCTACCTCATCTTAATGACCAGCAAAAGCAGCAGCACACGCAGCTCGTCCGCGGTCTCTGGGAGATTCTGAGCACGCGGGACCCGTCGAGTCCTGAATATCAAAATGCCCACATGCGGCTGACCCAGGTGTCGCAGAGCCTGATGAAGGGCATGCGCATGTTCCAGCAGCGGTTCCAACAGCAACAGCAGGCACAGGCAGCCGCGACGGCAGCCCAACAAGGCCAGCAGCGGGCGCAGGCTACCAATCCGCAGTCGTTTAACCAGCTCCTGCCCCAGATCCAGAATAAAGTCAACAGTCTCCACTTCTTCCTTCCTCCGAATATCAGCAAGGAGCAGATGCAGTCGTGGCTTCCCGAGGCGAGGTTGCGGTATGGCATCGCGCTGCAGAAGCAGGAGATCGGACGCGTGCGTTTGGCGGAGCTGAAACAGCAGTGGAACCAGCGTCAGGCTGCCGGCAACATGACGCAGGAGGAGATGCAGGAGTTTAAGAACAGGCAGATGGCGGCGGAAAAGCTGTACCGCGAAGGGAGCGATTTTCTCAACAAGTTCAAGGAGCAGCAGGAGAGCTTCAAGGCAGCGCAGCAGAATCAGCAACTCAACAGAGCGGCGCAGGGTCAGGGCCAAGCCCAGCAGGCTGCTCAGGCAGGCGGCGATCAGGCTACGACAGGCGACAATCGTCCTCCGACTACAGCAGCTCAGATGCATCCTGGGCAAGCACAACCTGCACCGCACACAATCAACTCTGCTGTCAACGCTGCCCGTCACCAGGCAGGGCAAGCAGCCATGTCGCCAGCAACGTCGCAGCCCGGGCAGCAGGGCCAGACACCCACCACACAAGCGCCAGTTCCTACCCCCACCGCCCAGCAAGCACCAGCAGCTCCTGGGACTCAGAACGCGTTCAACCAGGCGCCTGGTCAGCCACAGCCACAACAAAATCAGCCCGCACCCCAGCAGCCTGAAGGTGTATCTGCGCCGGGGGCTGCCCCTGCCCAACCTCCCAATCCTCAGGGCCCTCCCCGTCCACTCTCCCACCAGGCAGCGATGGCCCAGGCCGCCCAAAATTACTCCAACGCCAACCAGCAGCAGAATGCGGCCCAGTCGGCTGCGAACCCTCATGGCCATCCCCCAGGCTACATGCAGAACCGGTCCACTGAGAACACGACTCGTAACATCAACATGGCCATTCCCAAGAACCTCAACGTGCCGCCTCCAGAGCCCGTGGCGATGGGCCCGTCGCGCCCTACGCTGTCTGGCGGTCCTGGCCACGGCGCCATGGGTGTGATGGGCCAACCAGCCATCCAGAAACATCCTGGCTATGTGCTCGAGGGCGAAGGCCAGCGAGTGTTGAGTAAGAAAATGCTCGACATTCTGGTGCGCCAAGTTACTGGAGGCGGAGAAGGCGAGGGGCTCACCCCGGACGCCGAAGAGGTAAGATCTACCACACTCTATCAATTCTTGGCAAGTGTCGCAGCTAACAAGCGTAGTTTATTCTTCAAATGGCCGACGACTTTGTCGATGACGTGATCACTGCCGCCTGTCGTCTGGCGAAGCTCCGTCCCTCGTCGACGCTCGAGATCCGCGACATCCAGCTCGTGCTGGAGCGCAACTACAACATGCGGATTTCGGGCTTTGGGACCGACGACCTCCGCACGGTCAAGAAGCCACAGCCAGCGCAGGGCTGGATGCAGAAGATGTCTGCTGTCCAGGCAGCCAAAGTGACCCAGGGAAAGGCAGAATAATATATCCATTCAGCTGTCACGGTATCACTTCATCACATCCGGTGGTCTTTTTTTCCTAAATTAATCCCGCATACCTGGCGTCGGAGGATTCTGGTTCTGACATGGAGTTGGTGGCAGAGTGATAATTAAATTACAGGGGTATTTCTTTGGTCTGGAGTTTGTTGGGAGGCTCATTCTAATTAAAATTAATCAATCTCATTCATTCTCAAACGTAAAGAAATCGACTGGTTGACTACAATCATATCATGTAGATCATGTAGATATATATCTAACCTGGGTTATTAATAAACCAGAAGAATTGAAGTAGGTGTGTACATACCTACGGTAACCTACCTATGTAGGTCGACAGGTGATATCTTAATTGAACGCACATACACACATATATACAACACAGGTACACACATACAACATACATCTGTACTGTACTGTACACATTCAGGCAGGGATATATATATATATATCTATTATATATGGAGTCCATCAGACACAAGAAAAGCCCATGATGAGATGAGAGGAAATGAAATGAGATGAGATGAGATGCTATATATTTGACAATGAATTGACAATGAATATACCTAAATACTTATGTACAGTACATACATACATGTATACATACAATAATCCTGCATTCAGCATGTCCATTCATTCATTTATTTATTCGTTCATTCATTCATTCATTCATTCATTCATTCATTCATTCATTCATTCATTCATTCATTCATTCATTCAAGTCCGATTAAATGGGCATTTGAATGAGCTGCGACTCTCACAAACCCTCCCTCAACGCAGATAGATGCCCTGTTGAGATCAGGACCGCTCTGGGCCTGACTCTAACCCTGACCCTAGACTGCAGACGCAGACGCAGACGCAGACCTCGACCTCGACCTCGATCTAGAGGTTTTCTCCCTCTCAAACGACCTCCGCCACACCCACTCCTTACCTTGCCTCCCCTGCTCATGCAACCACTCTGCGTCTTCCTTCTCGACCATCACCCCGCTGGTGCGGCCCGCAGAGCTGCTGCTCCATCGTCGCTGACCGGAACTGTTGCTTCGACTTCGGCGTTGGTGGCGCTGTATTGCTGCTGCGATGATGTTGATGTTGCTGGGGTCGTCGATTACTGCTGCTGCTGCTGCTGCTGCTTCTCCTTGCAGTAGCTTGATATGCTGTCCAGAGCCAGGTATGCTAAGACGGCTAGGATCGTGCTTCGCAGTATTATTATTGGTATTAGTATTGCCTGGCTGCCCTGCAGCCGGCGCAGCAGGAGCGGCGAGAATCTCTGCGACTTCGACGAGGCCGTCTCCGACTGAGTGGTCTCCGCTAGCAGGGTCCTCTCCTCCATCCAAGTCATCGTCCATCGTCGTCGTCATCATCGGACCCATCTCCGTGTCCAGGACGAACGATCTCTGAATCTGCTCCGTCCACCGGCGCGAGAGATAGCGCTTGATGCGGGAGATGGTATCTAGCCCGCCGCCACCACCGTCGCCGCAAGCAAGAATGCCTCCGGTAAGAATATTCCCACCGTCATCGTCATGCGCAACGCGAATCGTCTTCTCAGGCCGCAGCCACGACCGGATCAGCGCCCATTTCAGCCGCGCAATGCGCCCCTTGGGCACGACGTGGTCGCGCGGTCCGGTCCGCGACCACAGCGCCGGGTTAGTCCGGGCCATCTCGTGGAAGAAGCGCTCGTAGACGGCGCGCTGGTAGGGGGTCTGGCGGTGGCGCGACGAGGCGAGGCGTTTCATCAGGAAATACACGGCCAGGACGACGATCATGAAGGGGATGGCGGCGACAAAGTACCATTTGATGCTGGGGTTGTTGGCGAAGGTGTCGACGTTCATGCCGAAAAACCCAACGATAAACGTCAGGGGAAGAAAGATGAACGTGATCCAGCTCAGGCGCCACACTTTGTTCAGTTAGACCAGACCCAAGTTACAATATTGTTTTACTTAAACGACAGGTCCGACAGATCTGACTTACTGCTCACGCCCAATTCAAGACTGTGTCGACTATCCCGGATCGACACGCTCTGGTACAGCAACGAGATCATCGACTCGGTGGGTTTGACCAGATCTTCCGTCACGAGGTTCGTCAGGCGGTCGAATTCGCCGGGGATGTCGTCTAGCCAGTTGTCTTCGGGGTCGACGTCATCTAGAAATAAATCAGGTCAGTATTCTTGCATTCGTTCTGCGAATATACCCACCAGTCAACTCATGAAGCTGAGTCCTCATATCATGCATCACACTAATATGCACATTCAGCAGCTTCTCGACCTTCAGCCACAGACTCGAATTGGACCACAGCTCCGGCGCGCGCGACTCGTCAGCCGGATGGTCATAGATCCTATCCTCGAGGATGCTGACGTGCGTGACAGCCTTGTCGAGGAAGCCATCCCACGTCGCGATGACGGCCTTGAACACGTCGCTCATGATGGCCTTGCAGCACTGCAGCGCCAGCTGCTCGTCGTTGGCGGCGACGGGGTCCCTGCTCTCGAAGGCCAGGTGGAACGGCAGGCGGCGCCAGCGGCACTCCCATTCGCGCCGCGCAGCGATCAGCGTGTCTTCGATGCTCCCTGAGTGCGAATTGTCGAAGATGATGATCGCGTTGCTGTTGTCGAGTGTCCCGAGGCGGGGGATGTCCTTGTCCTTGAGGTCGCCATTCGCGATGACATTGTCGCTGTCCTTGGTCCCGCCGTCGTAGACGTAGGGATCCTTGATATCGATCTCATCAAGAGGGATTTCCGACACAGCCATCTTGTGCTGGATATAGCAGCTCACGCGCTGCACGTAGACGTCATGTATGCAGACGGGTTCATCTGGAGTCTCAGCATATACGTCCGAAGGATCCTCGAAGAAAGAGATATTCCGGTCCTACCATTCTCATCATAAGAATTCAACCGCACCAACCGATCAGACTCATCCGTCACCGTCGTCGCCGTCACAGGATCCCTTGTCCGAGACGTCTTGACATAGTCCAGGCCAAACGAAGTCCTACTGACCCCCCTCCAGGGATCATACTGCACCTTCCACGTCTTTCCGTTAAGGAAGGGCTTCCCGCCACGCAGCTCAGGCTTTTTGAAGCGAACATAGCGGCCGAAATCTGTCCCGACCAGGTCATTATCATTGTTCCGGTTATTCTTGCTGCTGAAGTTACTGTTACTGTCAATGTTGAACTTTCGCAGAAGAAACTGCGTCGCCCACTGCGCGTTCTGAACGTGAATGACGCGCAGCGCGGGTTCGTCTTGCTGATTATGATTCTGCTGATTATGATGATGGCGATAGAACCTCCGCAGCGCATCAAGACTGTAGATCTCCTGCGCCGTGACCTTGCGGATGTGAGAGCCGGTGTTGTCTACGCCTCTTGTCAGAAAAATCGTCCGTATAATCATCTTTTTCTGTTTAATAGTATACCACTCCTCGCAAAATCAATCAACAACACTCGACCAGCCCTGGGATCGATCTCGGCATAGTCCTTGTGCCATTTCAGGCCCGGACTGCGGGGTCGTCGATGCTTTCCTGTCGTCGTCCAGATATTCGTCAGTGAAAAAAAAAATCAAAATAAATGTTAACACGATACATACCACCGCGAAAACCCTGCCCTTGCTGCTGCGTTGACCCTGCTGCTGGTCCTCGTCCTCGTCCTCGTCCTCGACTATTATTGATATTAATATTATTATTCTCCGCAGGAAAGGGAAAGGTATACACCCTCTCCGCTACACGAGTGCGAGAGCGAGAGCGATCTGCAGGATTCATTCAATCAATCCATTCATTAGCCTCGAAATTAAACAATACTCAGCACTGAACTGGACTGGACTGGACTGGACTCACCTCGTGTCGTGCCGCCGTCCGTTGGGGACGTGGACGTGGACGTCTCTGTGACAGTGACGGGCGGAGCTGGAGCAGTAGCAGTAGCAGTAGCTGGAGGAGTCTTCTTTGCAGATGCGTCGTTGTCGTCGCTCATAGTCATGGCGTATCGGGAAAAAAAAACATCAGTTGTCTAGTCTAAGTAGGGAAGAATCCCATCCAGTAGGTAAGTATGTAGTATCATGAATGAATTAATTATAAATTTAATTAATTTAACGTAGGTAACTACAAAGAATCACGATTCGATTCGATTCTACTTGGTAAATAAATACCTATCTAACTATAAATAATATACGTGATAAGACCATTAATGGAGGCTGACAGGCTGAGCCAACCCGCATACCCCTCACGAGTCACAGGCTCACAGCTCAACTCAACCGAGTCAACTCAGCGCGGCAGGGCGCAACCTCACTCAACCCGCGCGTGGTTTTTGTTTATTATTTATTTCAGTATAGTATGGTTATGCACGAACCAACGAAATGAGAGTTTACGAACTGTTTTAACTGTTTTAACTCTGCCTGTCTTGTCTGTCGGGGAGGCGGGACGAAATAATTAATTATTAATGGCTGGAGTACAGTGTGCAGGGCTGCAGGGCTGCAGCAGGCTTGAGCTTGACGCCTCTCGAGTGATGATCAGCCTCATTCATCCTGGTGACCTGGTCACATTATTCAGCCTCGGGCCAAACTTAGTCTCTACTGGTCAGGAATAGGATACATGTATAGTAAATTCTAACAATCAAAATAACTGCAACTTCCATTCCATCTCTATCTTACTGTCTGTCTGAATACAATAAATGTGAATTCAGTCCAGTCAAGGCCACTCACTCCGTTCCATTCCTCCTCGACCTGTGTCTAGAGTATACCACCTAGTGGGCATTTCCATCCATGCACCGCTGTGCCCTTCCGAATGCTCAAAAATGAAAAATATGCTATGTTCACGAACAGAAATAAAGAAAAAGAAAGAAGAGAAAAAAAAAAGAAAGAAAGAAACGCACGCAGAGTGGAGCAGAAACCGGAGAACGAGAGACTAGTGTGGAACGAACTTCTGTGTAGATACTGTAAAGGAAAGGTGGTTGACACACCATGGTTGTAGTCTTGTAGACAAAAGTTGGAGAGAAAAAAAAACCGCTATGAAGGTTGACGCAAACCAACAGAAAACAAACAGACAGACGAGAAACTATTGTTAAGGAAAATATTGTCCAAGAGAATGTCAGCAAATATATCTTGGTGAAAATGTGCCATCACGCGCAGTGCAAGAGCAACACCCGGCTGGACCCAGCAGTGAGTAGGAAAATGATGACGGAACAGGCTTGGAACGGACACGACGCCAGAGATGAACGAGGAAGTCGTCTCGGAAAAAAAAAACAAGGTGCTAATTGTACAGCAGCTGTCAGAAAAGGAAAAAAAAAGCATCTCAATTCATAAAGACACCAACACCAACGCCTGAATAGTGCTGGCGGCCGGCAAAGCAACGAAATAGAAACAAATGCAAACTCAGGACGCCATTATGCGACACCAACAGGGAAAAAAAATGGTCTATCGACACCGCTGATAACAGTCGTTGCAAAATACAAGGCTGGCAAATCGAATTCGACGTCTATTGCGAGTTCGGGAGGTTTATGCGGCCGCGCCCTCGCGCGGTTCTCGTCCTTTCCCCTTGTCATGCTTTCCGAAAAGCGAAGAAAACGGCGGTGGGCTGATTTTGGTCCGGCTTCGTCCGCTCTTCGTACTCGCAGCTTCACCCGCTTCATCCACGATGGGCAGAGTCGACGGTCCGCTAGGGCTGTGGACGTCCTTCGGATCCCACATCGTCGATACTGTCCGGGCGTGCGGCTCAGGGCCAGTCTTGGCGGCCTCTTCCTCCGCGGCTTTCATGGTCCTTTCGACAGATGGTCGACGGAGTCCCTGGCTGGTTTTCGACGCATCCTGAGAAGTACCCTCTTGAGCGCAAGCCTGCTCCAGTCGTTCGGCCTCTTCCTTCGACATGGTTATCCCTTCCATGAATTCGATGAACCGCTCACCATAGGCATCTGGAGGGATCGGGGATATCTGGGATCGATTATGAGAAAGACCTTTCCAGAAGTTTTCCATCTTTTTCAGCACGCCATACTGCATAGTGTTAGTCTCGACAAGCTGTCGAAAGGGGAGTCGGGTGAGCGTCTATCACTTACATGGGTCAGACAATCGATGATACCCAGGTAATAAATCTCCTCTCCAGGCTGGCCATTCTCGTGGGTGGCCCGGAATCCGCCATCATCCGAGTAGAAGACCAGATTTTTCCTCTCATCCAGAATCTCATCCGGCATTTTAGCGGCCGTTTGTTCGAGAGGAACCGGTCGCTCCCGTTTCAGAGTCAACCGCAACTCACGGGCTTTGCGCGCATTCTCGAGCTTGGACGGTGTCCTCATCAGCAGATTGGGGTTCGGATCCTCGTCGCGATCGCCACCGGGTTGGAAGACCTGCAACGTCTTGTCACGAAGCTTCTCTTCGTTCCCTCGACTCAGATCGTGAATTCCCACCAACAGCGAATAATCCATGATGTTGAGTTTTTGCAAGAGCTTGACGTCTCGCCGGAGCTGCGCCATGAACACCTCCTTTTTCATCGGGCCCTGCTCGAGATGTCGTTTTCGTCGCAGCCAGTTGAGATCCTTCATCGTCGCTCGCGGATTCCTCTCCAGATCTTCTTCACGCAGATCGCGACCGATGGTCGACCCCTTGAGGTCGAACGTCTGGTGGATGTCTCGGTGAGGTGGGAAAAGATTGTTCATCACGACGAAATGGATCTTGCGACCATAGGGCATCTTCACGCGGTGAAGGCCGTAGAACTGAGAGATCAGCGTGTTCGGGTTGTTCTCGATATGTCGATAGTATTCCGGAAGGATCTTGCGGAGCAGCTTGTGCTCGGAGTGGTGGATCGTCTTGATGATGTACTTGTAGTCGCGAGAGAAGTAGAAGAAGCTGCCACTCTTCCCGGGAGACCCCAGTTCCGACAGGATGTATTTGCTCGTCAGAGACATCAAGTAGTCCGCCGGATCCAGCTTGAATTTGGCCCGCAAACTCCGAAAGACCCAGGGCGCGTAATCTTTGAACTTGAAATCGTATTTGGCGGAGGGCGTTAATTCATTGCCCGTCCTATACATTCTTGTTAGTGCGGTAACAATAAAAAGCGGAGGCTTGTCTTCACTTACACATCAAAAGAGAATTTATGTTTGGCTTCAAAATCCGCCGGGGTAAGCTCGCGATCCATTTTGGCGTTGATCCTCGACACCACGAATCGGATTCCCGTCAACATGTTGTATGCGGTCACCCAGTTGACATGGTTCTGATCCACCTTGGTCCCGACTATCACCCGGTCGTCGTCCTCTTCTTCCCGCCGCTTTTTTCGCGCCCGCTTCTGTTTGATGGCCTCTGCCCACCGGGCAGCATCCTCATCAGCCAGGGCGTCGTCCGGGTGATGCTCCGCAGCACCCGTCCGGGTAGCCCGTCGGACCAGACTCAGCGACCCGCGGCGGAGATGACCGCCGGTGGGTGACAATCGACCACTGCTATAAGCATGTGTGTCATCGGAGAGTTCGCGACTGTTTTTGCGGCCAGGGGCCGGCTTCGGGACTTGGAGAGTGTGCCGTTGTGATTGTCGAGAGGAGAGGGAAGACTGCCCGGCACCGTCGACGTTGGATGGGGCCGGCGGGGAGGAATATCGGTGACCAGGGCGCTTGGGTGGTGCCAGACGATCGGACTCTTGGGGCTGGTGGGAAGTATGGTCGGGAAGGGACGTCGATGCAGGCAAGTTCGCCGGAGAAGAGGATGCATTGACCTCTGAGAGGCCGCGATCATCAGTGGTGGACGGTTGATGGGTATCTCCATTAGCCGTTGGTTTGGGGCTAGATGAATGAGACGAGACGCCATTGACCTGGGGAACCGTGGACGGAGACGCTGTCCCTTCCCCAGACCCGGTAGCAGGACCGTCTACCATAGCTGACCCCTGTCCCGATTGCTGCTGCTGAGGCGGAGGCGGCGGCGGCGGCGGCTGGTCTTTGCTCTCTCGAGCGGATCGGCCGCTACCCAGAGACTGCGAGCTGTCGTTTTGGTCATCTTTGGGATAGCCCCGATCCCGACTGTATGAGCTGACGCTGGACCGCGCACCATTCATAGAATGGGCACTGCCATTCTTCAGGTCCGTCACGAGCTGGTTGTGGTCGGATTGCTGCGAGAGAGCATGGGGTTCGAGGTGGACCGAGTCGCCATTGAGGCCGGGGGTGTAGAGAAAGGTGTTCCCGACGGAGACCTTGTCATAGGATTTCCTCTGGGGGAGATCGAAGGAGTTGGAGGGACTGGAGGCAGCCGTCGAACGGTAGTGGCTGTCGGTTGCGATGGAGGGCATGTTCCTGGGGTGGACAAGGGAGGTTGTGACGTGAGGCCTGCGTGGGACGGTGGTGACGGGGCGGATGGCGAGATAGAGGACAACTCAAAACGAGCAGAGGAACGGCCAAAGGTCAGTCGATCAGGACCTTCCACCACAGATCTGCAACTGGTGATCCCCCAAGACCGATGTAGGACCTGACAGGATGCAGCACCACAGGCCGGGAAGGGCCAAGCGCACACGAGCGTCACGGTTAGTAGGCGACAAGCATGTTAATCAGAAGGGGGTGCGTCTGCGTGAAGAGACGGCATGGAGGATGACGCAGGTGGCCGGAGTGCGCGAAGGATCGTTTGCAGGCGAAGGGCAGGAAACACAGTGGTTCAGACAGAGATGGTCGAGAGGCTGTGGAATGGGGTGCACGATGCGGTTCTGCTGGGGCTCTTGCGGGTGTTTGTCGACGGGTCTGGCCTGGATGGAGGTTTTGGTTTGGACGGTGGGAGCAGCAGCTGGCCGATGCCCGTCCGGAGGATTACCTAACTAACTGGACGGGGATCCCTGAGCCTCGCCGCCCGAAATAACTTCCCCCGCCAAGACCGCGTCGAGGCCAGCGCACCTCGTCGTGTCGCTATTCTTATCGGCGACTAAGGTGCCTCAGGGACGGGGATTCAGCTGGCGGTGGCAGGCCAATGGTTGCAATTAATGGACTCCACCAGGCTTCTAATTTTGCATCTGGCTCCGATGGTGGTGTGTTTGCATGAGCCTGATCCAAGACCCTCTTGAAGGACGTCTACGAATTGAAGATCAAGTGGGATAATTTTTTTTGACAAAAAAAATACTTGATTGCAAAAACCATGTTTTTTTGGAAATTAATTCCCATCTGCGACTATATTCGACTATTTTCTCTTATCGTAAGGGATATATGCCAGGAAGTATACAGGTGTTCAGAGAGATATATATTTCCGCATCCATAGCTGTCGTCATCCCCTACATATCCTAAGGCACAGTTATGCCACTCCACACCATTTCAGAAATGACGACTCAACGATACAACGATAGTCAGAGGGAAAAGAAATAACCAGCAATAGCACCTTGCCAACAAATTCCACACCATCGGTATCCAATGGAAGACAAACACCTACAAGGGCTTTCGAGGCTACATTCACTTGCCAACCCATCCATGGATATAGCTATTCTGGCGACTACTCCAGCTCGTCAATGGAACTAATGAATCTACAAACAAGAATAACGATGGCAGGGAAAATAACATAATAGAATCATCCCGAAATCTCATCTACGAGAAGCACGAACTGAATCAAGGCATCCATTCGACCCTCAGCTCACGGTTCATGAGCAGACATCACTAAATCACATATTCCCAATTGACCCACCGCACGACGCCAACCAATACCAAAAAAAATAACGGAAGAGAAACGAAGACATTCAATGACTTCCCAAGAGCAATCCGCGCACCATCACAGAACAAGAAAAGGAACAGAAAGAAAAAAAAAGTTTACATCCCTGAATACAATATTATCCGGAGGAAAAAAAAAATCAAACACGCGCATTACAGTGAAAAGAAAGCAGGACTCAATAAAGAAAAAAAAAAAAACAGAGACATGACTATGCCTCGGTCTTCTTAGGAGTCGCTGATTTCTTTTCTGTCGTAGCGGCCTTCTTCCGGGGTGCGCTCTTCTTGGCGGCCGGTTTGGCCGTCGTCTTGGTGACGCGGCCCGACTTGGTCTTGCTGACCACCTTGGGTTGGTCGACGACGGCAGGAGCCTTGAATCACGTCAGTCAGCTTCGCGCACGAAAAACGATAGAAGCAAGGAACGTACAGCCGTCGAAGCCTTGCGAGGCTTAGCCGTGTTGGCCTTGGGCTTAGCCGCCGTCTTCTTGGTGGTAGCGGCTTTCTTGGTGGTAGTGCTCTTCGTCGTAGTCTTCTCAGTCTTCTTGCCGGGAGCCTTCTTGGTGGTAGTCTTGGTAGTAGTCTTCTGGGGTAGAGTCAGCAACAGTCTGATCAAATGAACATGACCATATACATACCTTGGCTGCTGGCTTGGCGGCTTCCTTCTTGGCAAGCTTCACGGGGCCAGAGGGGCCTGCGACAGACGCGTCAGCGACCTAAACATTCTGGAACGCGCCAACTCCAGTGCAAATGCGGCTTGAAACCATGCCATCTGCAAACACGGAGACGGCGCTGATGTAGAGCGACGGGGAACTGACCCTTGGGCTGAGTGAATTCGCCCTTCTCGACACCGGCCTTGATGGCCTTGTTGAACGCGGCGTCAAACGCGGCCTGGGACGCGACGCTGATCTTGTTGTTGGCCTGGACATATTTCTTGATCGACTGGCGGCTGTTGGAGGACAGTCAGCCTCTGGCGATGGTCATGGACGCGATGATAAACAGAGCGGGCTTGAGCGCGCGCCGGCGACCTGAGAGAAGACGATGGGGGGGGGGGAGAGGGGGGCGACGACAACATACCTGCTACCATTGCGTTCTTTCAACTGAAGTAGGAGAAGACGCTGTTAGTGAATATATTCCTTTTGGGTAGACAGACCCGGACCACGATGTTGTGGTGGGATAAGCTTAGAGGCGCGACCAAGTTCCCGGTCGCAACCAGCTCACCCACTCACAACACATGCCGGTCGCGGTGGCGCGACAGTGATCAACTCACGTTGATGATGGCATCCTTGATCATATCTATATGGAACGAATCAGCATCGACACGCGACCCAGATGATACCACAATCACGGCGACGCGATGTGGTTGGGGACGAGGATCAGGGCAAACATACCTCTGTAGGAGGCGTGGGTCGAGCCGGTCTTCTTGGGCGCGGCGGCGCCGGCAGCGGCAGCTTTCTTGGGAGGCATTGTGGATGGCGATGGGATGAGGGATGAACAGGGCGCTGGAGAGAGTCGACAATCGACAGACAGGCTGGAGATCGAAGGTGGAGCGAGGGTGGAACTGGGAGGGAGGAAAGGCAGTCGACGAGGGAAGGGAGCAGGAAGCCGCGGGGCAAAGCGCGCTTTATAGGGCAGCGGGCGTTGACACAAGATCACCCTAGCTCGTGTCCGCCAGTGACTTCCAGGCTTGCTCCCAGGACGGCCGCCCGTTTCGTGCCTCTGCGAGTCCGGTTGGGCTCCCAAGGGCCCTTTCTGCGTTTCTACGGGCCTGGTCATTTTACGTGTTGTCACGGTCCGCTGTGCAGGTTATCGTAGTGACTGAAGAGTCAAGATCGCATGGCCTAGTGTCTCACGGTACTTGATCAGACTACGTGCTCAGTCATCCATTGCTCCGTAGATTCCAGCCAACGTGACCGGCTTCATAAACTACGATGCGACACTCAGTGCAGATGAGATAGATGGTATAATCCCCCGTGCTGGATGATCTCTGCCTGGCCGTCACGCAGGGGCCTTGACAAGCGCTTCCGTCCCAAGTCAGGGCGTCCTCGAGGCCTCGTGCTTGTTGGTCACGAGGATCAATCAGGGCCGTCCCAAGCTTGCCACATAGTAGCGTACCGTGAATAGCGTACCATGAATGAATGACTCCCTCTCCTCGCAATGGCGCGCGGCACCATTGTGACTAGCTCCGGGAATTTGGCCTGACCGTTTCTGAGGATCGAGCAGCGCCGTGGCTGCAAGGACGCAGGGCCTGGCGACGGAGGCTGGAGGGAGTCCTGTGTGCTGTCGATCGATGCTTGTCATGGCGTCGAGCAGCTTGCTGATTTGAGCGGCACGTCACATGCAGGCATGCCGGGCTTGGCCTGACGACAGCCACAGCAGATCGCTGATCTGGTTTGATCCGCACGCCCCATCCTCCCATATCCGCAGAACAACACATCGTCAGCTCCAAACACCGCCGTGCAGTTGCCTCTCGAGTGATCTTGCCCGCCAACCAGGGCCTGTGGCATCGTTAATCCCGGCGAATAACGGCCGTTTCACAACAAGATCCCGGAAATCCAAAATCGTTCAGAATCCCCGCAGAGCGCGGGTTGCATCAACAGCTCATCGCCGTTTCATCGTCTGCAATTACGTCCTCGAAACAGCTGTCTACCGCCATGGGTATTCCACGCCCACAACTGCCTGAGACAGACCAAAACCTGCCCTGTCCAAGTAAGAATAGAGCGTGTAATTTGTTCACAGTACAGAGAAAGAATATCCCCGTGGATTACGTCAAAGATCACAGTCTCAATATCGACCCAGTCCGTCGCTGTCGCTTCTGATCTTCTGCCCATGCCAGGCTCGAGACGGCTCAGTTGCTGCCCAGCGACTTCTCAGAAAACCAGCAAACTATATTCTCTATTCGTATGACTCCCATATCTAGCAATTCGTGGTTTGCGAATAAAGCACCATGCCACGTACAGTACAGGGGTAGACTCCAGATCCGAACGCAATTGCACACCCGAAAAATCCCCGACTCCTGCCGAACGCCAACTCCAGCTTGCTATGCACGCCATCATCTGATATGATTAAAACCATGTGTCGATGAATTATATATATATCTGGCTTTTTTTTTTCTCTCGTCCTTTTGTTTTTTTTTTCGTCTTGTTTTCCCTTTTATCTTCCGCTGCCAGCTTCAAACAGCTCCTCGCGGCCGCGCCTTGGCTTCTTTCTTGGCTTTGGCCTCTTCCTTCTTGCGCTTCTTCTGCGCTTCTATTTTTTCTTCGTGTTTCCGCTTCAGCTCGGCCTTCTCCTCCGCCGTCTTTTCGACCGGCTTAAAGAAGCCCTCCAGCCGCGACTGCTGCGCCGTTTTGAGGTTCTTCTGCAGCCGAGCCGCCCCGTTGCGGACCCGGTCTTCGTTGAACCCCTTCTCCTTGACCAGGAAATCCACCAGTCCTTCCACGTCGGGGCTTTCCCACTTGAATTCACACGCAGGATCATTGGCGTCGCGCACTTCTGGGTTTAAAAACAGTTCGCGTGCTTCCTTGTATGGCCAGTCCTCTGGAATCGTATATTTCTTCTTGGGATCGTTTTCGATATACTCCACCACCTTTTCAAGACTGCCATGCTCGCGGATCAGTTTTAACGCAGTATTCGGACCGATCTTGGGAATCGGCTCCAAGTAGTCGCAGCCGAGCAGGATGCAGAGATCAATGAACTGTTCAGAGGCGCAGTCAGCGTGTTTCCGGATTTAGGCCGTAACAGCGGTAGTGACTCACCTGTTCTCTATCCATATCGAGTCCTTCCAGCGCCTTCTTAAGATGGATTTCCTGGATCGGTTCCTTCCTCTGCTCACTGAAAGTAAGATGCCGGAGCAGAATAGGCGCCTCAAAACATAACGTGTCCATATCTTCCGACGCAGCCGCATAGACTTTGCCTGCCTTTGCCAGAACCGCACACTGGGCTTCGGCCTCGGTCGGAGCATCGATGTAGGGGATGCCCATCAGTTTCAGAAGCTTCTTACACTCTTCATTATGCTCCCTGGTGACACGCACGGTCCGCCTCGAGAACTTCTCGACTTCTTCAGAGGTCCCGATTTCTCTGGCTTCCTCGTGGGCTTCGGTTGCCTCTGCCTTGCGGGCGGTCCGCTTGGCAAGCTCGCCACTTTTCAGCTTAGGAGGCGCGCCATCGAAAACGTAGAGAGGCTTGATTCCATTGTCGACCATCCGGAGGGTGCGGTAGAACATACCCATCAGATGGGAGGTCGTTTCGCCCGCGTCGCTCATGAGTTGCTGGCCATCTGAACGTACGGCAATCAAAAAACTGTAAATGCTCATGGATCTGAGAGGGCTTTAGTATGCAGATTTAGCGGCTGCAGGTCTCCGTTAGATACATACGCGTCCTGTGAGTTGCGAATTAGTTGTACGCCAGGATAGAGTTTCTGGAGGTTGGATTAGGGAATACACGTACAATCGCGACCTTGCGGCCAAAATGATTCTTGATATCCCCAGACTTGATCGCGTCAGGGGCATTTTCGGCGATCACCTGGTAGAGTTCTGGCGGTTCGGAGGTGAGCAGAGATGCACCCTGCGGGAGAGACGCGGAAGCAAGCGAAACAGAAGACTTACGTTTGATACCCATTGTGGCGGAAGAAGCCTGAGGTAGGCAGAGAATCAATGACCTTGAACTCCAATCTGACGATGAGGTGAACGAGAAGATGTGACTGCAAGGCTCTGCCAACAGGGCTCGATAGGATCGCTGGGGAATCCTCGATCGAAACCACGCCCTCGACCTGACGCGGTGTCAACGCGTGCGGGCAACTATTAAACCAGATCTGGTCTAGCGCCATTTCCGGCTGCTGGAGCCAGCATCACCAGCCACGGTTGCCCAGCCACACAGTGTGACCTCACCATTAACAAGGCGCAGGCATTCAATTCCCCGCAGCTCTGATAGGCTGGCGAGTCCTCAAGCCGCCCTGCGGATCCCCCATGGCACGTGACACTCCACACGCGAGCTGGCCAGATTCACGCCGGAGTCGGCAGGCAAGTCCCCGGCCAAAACGCTGCCCCCGCTCTCCGTCTTGCCAAGCCGACTCCCCAGGCGTCTGATGCTCCAAGTCCTGCAGTATCCCAGACCCCGCGCAATCACCACCTGCTGCTGGCCGGAATTCCCACGATGCCAGCGCATATAAGGTGTTTTCGCCGACGATGAAGCGGAATCGCATCCAATTCGAGGGCAATGGGGAACATTCGTCCGCCTCTCCGACCGCGAGCGGCGGTGCGGCGGCATCCCGCGCGCCTGACGATGACCCGCGCAACATTTTCCGGCATATCCCCAAGATATCGCGCAAGATCCGTGCCTGTACAGAATGCAAGCGCCACAAGGTTCGATGCGACATGAAGAGCGGCGAGAACGTGTGCCAGAGATGTCAGCGGATGGGTTTGCAATGTGTCGTCAACAAGAGTCTGCAGACGTTGCTGGACGACGAGGCCGAGTGAGTCACCTGGACTGACAGTACATCCGTTGCGGAAGCTTCCATCTCTTCCTTGTGAAGGAGCCTCGGCTAATCGATCGGGACTGATGATGCAGATGGAAGACCACGATGGAACTTGCGGTGACGGATCTACTGAGGAAAGCTCAGCTCCCAGAGCTGTCATACTACCAGGCGAGCGCTCAAAAGAACCAATCTGGAGAAAAGGATCGCAAGTTGTCGACGGTGTCAGTCGAAGCGCCAGCCTATACGGAAGAGCAAAAAGGATCGGGGGAAGCAAGACAGCCTGGGTCGTCTGGCTATCGAGGCCATGGGGAACAGTCTCATTACTCTCCGGAGAGGGAAGAGCCAGGCACAACCTCCTTGGTAACGGCACCAATGGGAAGTCTCTACGAAGTCACCCAGTTGAGTCATTCTCGAGAAAACTCTCCCGGCCGCCAGTACGCGCCAGATCGAGCGATCGCAACCGATTTGATCTCGCGGGGCGTGGTCGAGCAAGCAGAGGCGGAAGAACTCTTCAACTACTTTGATAGACGTCTGAACCACTATCTATGGGATGGAATGGCTATGCCGCATAAGGATCTGTTGTCGGTGCGACGGTCCTCCAGTCTGCTGCTGGCAGCTGTGCTGGCAGTTACCGCCTTACATATCCCGAGCAAGGAACGCACCTTCGACACCTGCTACGCCGAATTCGCCAGACTCGCGTCGGACTCGATGTTGAGTCGACACCATACGTTCGATGATCTCCGTGCCCTGTGCATTGGCGCCTTCTGGCTGTCGGACGTCAGCTGGAAGTTGTCTGGATATGCGGTGCGGATTGCGACCGAGCGCAACTTGCATCAGTGCTACCGTAAGGCCGTACAGGGCTCTCCCGAGCATCGGGAACAAGCACGGCTCTGGTATCTGCTCTATGTAAGGGCAGAACGTCACTTTCAGGCGGAAACAATGCTGACGTGTCTTTGGTAAAGGTGTTGGAACATCATTTCTCGATCGCCTACGGAAGACCACCTATTATTCACGAAGATACCTGTATTACGAATCACGACACCTTCTTGCAGTCGCCAACGGTTGAGCAGCGTGACATACGCCTGCATAGCCAAGTTGCCCTGTTCATCATCCTGACTCGCATCTACCACGCTTTCGGGCCCGATGTGGATCTGGAAGTGTTGGAGCATGAATTGCCGAAAATTGAGAGATTTGACGCCGATATAGAGAATTGGCGAGTCACGTGGGAGCCTCGTTTAGGTGAGATCGCGAGTGTGCACAGTTTGAGAAGTCATTTCTAACGGATGTAGAGGGGAATCCCTATGTGGGTGATTACCCATGGAAGGCTGTCAACCTGCACTACCATTTTTCTCGCCTGACGTTAAACTCTCTTGCTCTGAGGACCTATCATTCGGCGACATCGGTTCGGCCGATGTCAGCGGAACGCAAGAAATATGCCGAGATTGCGATCAACTCGGCGATTTCTACTCTAACCGTCGTCCTTGACGAACCCGACATCCAGAAGGGTTTGGTGGGGGTTCCTTTATTCTTACACAGCATGATCACCTTTGCGGCGGTGTTCTTGCTCAAGATCGCTGTCAAGGTACATCCCAGTTGCCTCACGGCGCCTGGTTACCAGCCCAACTCGATTGCATCAGCTGGCCTGCGCATCGACGTTCCCTACGTGCTGAGCATCGTGGAGAAGATCGTCGATCTGATGGTCTCGATCAGCGAGCAGGCCAGTGAGCGACACGTGAGTCACCACATCGCGCGCGGGCTGCGAAAGATGCTGGACGGATTCCGGGAATGGGAGAAGAGGAATCCGCAGCCGCCGCAGCAGAAACAGCATCCGAGCTGGTTGCACGAGAACCCATCTCTCTACAATCCAGTAGCGACGACGGGCTCGCAGGCGTTCAGCGAGCGGGACACGATCCTCAGCCATCCACCTCCGCTGCTGGGCGTGGCGCCGTTGTCTGCCGAGCGTGGGAGCAATAACAGCAACCAAGCTAACAACAACAACAACAATAATAATAATAACAATCAAAATGAGTTTGCGCAGGACAAGCCGCGCATGGGGCTTTCGGAAGGGTCGTTGGATCCGATGATGGCTGATCTGTGGGGGTTTGACGAGGAGTATTTCCCGACGGGCGTTTTTGATTTCTTGCAGTCTCAGATGCCGGCGTAAGCATCGGTAGTTAGTTTACGATATTTACCCTTCCATGTGTATAGATTAGGATATAATGAGAGATAATCTCTCTCTCTCTCTCTCTCTCTCTCTTTTTGTCTTTAGGATATATCTAGATCTACCAGTCTTGGGATATCTGTTCTCGCACGAGGAGATAATTTCAAAATCAGGTATGTACCTACGTGCGACGCAAGCAAAACCACTCAGACTAAAAGATAAACGACAAGCCATGCAACTATGTACTGTATACACATTACTACTTCCCCTCTTTATCAGAGGCCGTCCCAATGTCAATATCAGCAGAATCAAAAAGCAACTCATCACGCTCCCACATCAACTCGACCGCAGCCCCAACCGGACCCGCGAGCAGGGCGAAGAACACCACCTTGGGGACGAGCGATGTCCAGAAGAAGCCGTTGTCTTGCACCCCATGGAAGTTTCTGACGCGAGCGCAAACGTTCAAATATTGGCATCCCGCCCAGCAAAGCATAGCCATTGAGCCGAGAATAAAATCCCATTGAAGGAGCCATTTGCATCCTTCGGCGAGGGACGGCGCCTGCAGGTCGGACCAGGGCGACGGGGGGATGAAGACACTCCTCGGAACGAGCATTGCGCCGACATTTCCCGCAAACAGACCGGGAAAAGACGCTGCAGTGCATGCGAGAGTGACGGTGACGAAGTGCGGGATGAACGCTAGAGAAAAGGCGAATGCGTAGATGAGTCTGTGGCGGGATCTTCTCGCCGACGACGAAGAAGAGGATGACTTCTTCATCCTGCGGATGACAGCACACACAACAAAATGCACCAATGCTATGTAGACGTTCCACTGCTGGTACCACGCGATAACCGTCTGCTTTATGACAGGGCTGATGAGCGCTGGCATCGGCAGGCCGATGACGACGAGGGGCGCGATGTAGGCGAGAACGAAGCTGACGAGCAGGGCAGTCGTGTCTGCTGCGTCGACGGCGAAGGCAGCTGCACCGCTGTTCTTGACCAGAGGGGACAGGAGCAGGTTCCATGTCAGATACAGCGGAGTCATGATGGCGTGCGAGTGGTTGAAGATTAGGATGCCGGGGATGAGAATGCTAGACAGGAGATAAATTAGCTGAATCACCATCCAAAAAGACAGATTGATCTTATCTCGTTCATTCTTTTTTTTTTTACACAAGAGCAGCAGGCTACATACTAAGAAACCCCCGCCCCCTTATTCCCCTTGCGCAAACTATCCATAACAATCAACATCCACGCAGCCCCAAACGCGCCTACGAATTCGAGCAGAACAAGCGCCAGATCGGGGCGATGGCCGTCGACAAACGACCAGAGGAACGACTACCATGCGCCTTGAGTTGCCAGTCCATGGTGGGATGCCAGCCGGGGAGCAGCGGAGAAAGCGGTTCGCCATGATTCTTCTCTTCGCCTGACGCAGCAGCAGCAGCAGCAGCAGCAGCAGCAGCAGCAGCAGCAGCGGAGGACATGCTGGTCTCCTGCACCTGCTCAAAGAAGTTCACCAGGCCGTTTTGCATTGAGAAGAGCATTAGGCTTTTGAAGCCTAGGAGGGCGAGGGCGAGTAGGGCGAGTTGCGTGAGACGTGTCGGATTCATCATGCTTGCTGTTCTGGATGCTCTTGCACCAGCTTGAATTGTATATCCCAAGTCAATCAATGGTCTGCAACAGAAATAACATTATAATATGCCAATTATCCCGTGGGAATTGATCTGGCTGTGGAGTTGTAACTTGTGTCAATGGACGAAGGAGGTATGTCAGCGCTGAATTACTCCGTATTCAATGGAACAAATCACATGGCGTAGTAAGTACTAGTAATGCATACATGCATACATACGAACTAAAGTACTGTACTGTCCATATTTAAATTTAAATACATATACATACGCAGTCCAGAACGGTACACAGCACTCGACATCATTGCCGTGCCCTGGATCCGAACGGAGCAAAAACAAAAACTGAAAGAGAAACTGAAACCGAACCTAACCCTTCTCGAATAGAATACTAACAACTACTTATATCGTTAACTTAAACTAGACTATGGAGTATGTGGAGCACCCCAGTTTCTTTTCTTTTTTTTTCCCGTCCAGTCGTGACTCGTGAAGTCATGATGCGTTGCAGTGCTGAGTGATTCCGAAGTTTGTTTTCTTTTTTGGGGGCCGTGAACTGGGACATGCTACCTAGGTAGGTACCTTGTAGCTAATTAATTTACTCCACTACTAACCAATATTTATTATGGGCTGGGAATAATGTATTACGCAAGTAAATAGTACTGCGTATACAGGGCGAAATGTTGAATTGTTCGATAATGATTGTCTAACTATCTAGGAAGATAGGTAAATCCAATGATGGAATTCATGGAAATTACTTCTTTTTCGCAATTCCTGTATAAAAATTTGTTTTTGTTACAGCGTTACGTAACGGTACGAGACTGTATAGTACAGTACATACAGTACATACCACTCCTCATAGGGCCTGTAGATACTGTCCAAAATAGCAAGTTCTTAGTAACTTTTTTTTTTTGGAAAAAAGGAATTGAATTAAAGAAAATCTCAATTTTCAATTCTCAGCAATTCAATTCCATCCGATGCAAATCGCCACGCCGGGAAACAAGTCTGCTGCCCAAAAGAGTAATATCATCACAGTTACATTCAATCAACATCTGATAAACAATGTATGTACATTCCTAAAAAACAACAAACTCAGCAACAGTCGCTCCCTGTCGTCGCTCCTCCCCCTGCGTCCCCTCAATCGTCAACCGGATCCGTCGCGCCTCGACTGCCTCGGGCAGCAACCGGGTCGTGGTATTCCCTTCTCTGATTCTGACGACGCGGCTGTCTCGAGCATCGTACGGCGCGGAGATCGCGACGTGGTCGATGTGGAGGAGTTGAGTGAAGTCGTCGTCGTCGTCGTCGTCATCTGTGTAGTCACTGCTGCTGCTGCTGCTGCTGCTGCTGCTGATAGTAAACGCTCTGGCCGGAGACGCCCCCCAATTAATCCTGACTCCGGATACATTCGCCTTCGTCCCCAGATCCACCGTTATGGACGCCCGTTCAGGGGTCATGGGCTGCCAGACAGTCGCATTCGACCCATCCACCGCCCCGACAGGATACTTGCCAAAAACCCAGGGTTCGCTCGATGTGACCATCCTGCATTGCGCGAGGTTCTTCGCAGTAGATGCCGTCTGGTTCAAATCTGGTCTTCTCGTCGGCACGGTCAGCGACTGGCCTGCTGCCAGTTTGTAGTCGCCGTGTCGCGGGTTTTTCGCTCCGATGCGGACAGTAACAAGCTTCTCTGGTGTTTTCGCTGATGACGCCCGTCTAGTTATGACAGTCTTGTCGAGCTGGATGGCTATGTCGAATACCGCTCCCTGCCACTTCACCCCCCTGATCGTAACCCCCCCAGCCATCTGCGGCGGCAACATGGGATCCAGATACAACGCATCCAGCCGCGAGCGAAGCCCCGTCAGGCCGTGCGTGAACACCTGCAGGTACCCTCCGGCGCCAGTCAGGAACGGAAAGGCCGGGTTTAATCCGAATGGAAACGCCGGATTGTCTGCCTCGTAGTCGTCAAGCGCCGTCTCGCTGAACTGGTAGAATGGCTCGCGCAGATACGGCTCCGAGCTGCGCAGGAGATAGGTGTAGGCTGCGCAGCCGGATTCTTGCAGCTGTGCTTCGGAGATGGCGAACATGGACCATGTCATGGCGGGCCCGTCGGGCGTGTTGGCGATCGAGTACTGTGGCAGTCGTCAGAAAAAAAAAATCCCTCAGGAAGTATACTGTATAGACGCACGTAAGCGAGGTCATTCTTTGCCTGCCTCTCGCTGATCCGATACTCCAGTGGATAGTTGATCAGCGCGACGCTGGCCTGCTTCACCTTCCAGTCTCCCTGCATGCCGCTGAACTCGAGGATGATGTTGTGCTCGTCGTCATACGGGATCTCGATGTTCTCTGCAATACTCGACCAGTTCTGTGGGATGGCCTGGCCCAGTATCTCCGCTGCAGCGGGCGCCCACTCGCCGAGCAGCTTCTTGATCCCGGCGTTCGTATACGCGCCGTTGTTCTTGTTGTACGCGAACTCGTCCTGTGACAGTCAATACGTCAATAACAGTATACTCCGGAGTAAAGAACAGGGTAAATGTTTATGCCCCTACCGGCTCGCCCAGCAGCAACGTCTCGTACTTCCCCGAGCGCTCGTTCCGCACGACATATGCAGCAAACATGTCCGCGACGCTCTTGAGAATCGGCCACCCCTTCTCAGCCAACCAGCCCACATCGCGCGTGTGCAGGAAGTACTGCCAATGCGCCAGCGCAACGTCCGTATTCAGATGATACTGGTAGTCCTTGCAGAGCCCCGTGCCAGTGCAGTTTCCGAACCGGCCGCTCGTCCACGGGAAGAGCACGCCGGCATAGCCGTACGACTGCGCATTCCTGGCCGCCTGGCCCAACAGACGCGTGCGGTAGTTGTTGATGGTCATCGCATAGTCGGGCTGCAGCGCCAGCAGACTCGGGTAGATCCACGAGTCGGCGTCCCAGAAGATCAGGCCGGCGTACGACTCGCTCGCGAGGCCGGCGACACTGATCGAGTTGTCGGAAAGACCAGCGCCTTCGGTCCCAGGACGCAGGTTCGTCAGGATGTGGAAGAGGGTTGCCCGCGCGCTGGTCTGCAGCTGCTTGTCGCCGGGGATGATGATGTCCGCTGCGTGCCAGGACTCTTCCCACGCCTGGACGTGTTCGTCTAGCAGCGCATGCCATTGAAGCCTTTTGGCCTCGAGGGCAGCGTTCTTCGCGGTAGAGTATGTTTCCCGGGGGAATGCGTCGCTCGAAGCGATTCCGACGTATTTGTAGATCGTGACAGATGTCCCCGGCTTCAGGCGAAGCTCCCAGCTTTGCGCGACTGTGCTCTGATTTTTCGACAGCCAGGGCGAGTCTGTGGCGTCCGTTCTCGACTGCTGGGCTCTGCGGAGCTCTGCGTGGTCATTGCTGTCCATATCCACCGAGGACAAAGCATAGGCAGTCACATTTCCGATGCCCCAGGGCTTGACACTGGTCCAGATGGTATTGTCATCCTTCTCAACTGCTTTGTCTGCGAAATTGGCCCGCACGGCTCCAGCACCGTCCAACATATCAGTCACATGGACTTTGACGTCCTCGCTGGCCGCGAGGTCCAGCCTGACGACGCCCACATTGACGCGTTTCCGATGCGCGAACACGGTGAAATTCAACTGGTAGAGCGCGCCTTCTTCTCCACGAGGCGCCCAGGTGACGTTGGTGTGCACAATGCCGTTGCGGATGGACAGCGACTGGTAGAAGGCCTTGACGCTGCTCTTGTTGACGCCAGGCTCGTAGCACTGCCCGTCGCTGGTGGTCACGACCAGCGCAGTCCAGTCCGGAATGCCGCTGATGACCGACTCGCCGCCTCGCTTGAGGTTCTCCGGCAGGCTGACGTGCGTCGTCCTGGCCTGCAGATTCCAGAAGCCGGCTATGGTGCCAAAGGTGGCTCGTGGTTGGTCCAGGGGCCAGGCTGGCAGGTCGTCATTAGTGATCTGACAGCTGCTTTACATAGATTTGGGACTCTCGTACAGTTCTTTGCATAATTGCCGTTTTCGTCCCGCTCAATCCAGTAGCCCACGCCTTCGGAGGGCAAGCTCTGGCCGAAATACCCATTGGAGACATAGGGAGCAGTCTGGTAGTGATTGGGCAGGAACGTACGTGTTTCGAGGACCCAGTCATCAGGGAAAAAGCCTGACGGTTGCTGTCCAGGACGGTAGCCAAGGGGCTTCTGCAGAAAAGCAGGCGAGAATCCTGCAGTGCCGACTCTGGACAGGATGGTATCCCAGTTCTGGCCGGCGAGGAATGCCAGGAGCACCGCACCAAGGAGATGAGTCAGCATGGTGGTAGATCAGCACGCATCAGCTACTGATTGCTAACTCGTCAAGACCAGCCTGCTTGCTCTGAGGAATCAGCCATGGTAAAGCGCTACGACACCATCGTCCAGAAGGTGACAGGCACGATATCGGCCGGAATTGCACCGATAATTATGCATGATAAGAGCAGGGAGTGTTATTAGACTAAACTAGAATAATGAATGCATTGGCTTAGCTAGACGAGCTGTTGGTTGAGTACATTGTAAGTATCGTAAGAAACAGGGTAATGTAATTGCTGTTACTATCTGTATTGTAAAGTACTGGAGCTACGGGGCCCCAGAATCCGTCCCAGATGCAAGATCGATCTCTTGGCCAAGCGGGGTTTCTTTCTCTAGATACTACCTTAATTATCTCACCGCTTCGTTCGAGAACAAGCTTGTCCATTCTGCAGACAGTCTTCTCCACCGGCGTGCGCTAATGATCCCTGTGGCTGGCTATCGCGTTGCCCAACATTCCGGAATGCGTCCGCACAACCCGGGCATTCCGCAGGCGATGAATCCTACACCCTGAGGGATTCTTAGAAGAAATTATTACGACTCGGATGAGTGTTTCCGATGTATGCATGCATGTATGTGCATACTAGTTATGCTAGGCAGGATATGAGGGAGAAATTTATCATTACCATCATCATATATGATTGATCATGGGTTTATGAAAATCTCTCAAGCAGGTCTTCGCGTCAATCGCACCCGAATATCACGCAGTGGAGACATGATCCCCAAGGACCGCGGATTCAGCTGGAAGGTCTGGCCGGCCTCCACGTGGAAATCGCACTGCGTCAGCAGTGTTGCAGCAGCAAGGAGGGCCTCCTGCTCGGCCACGAACCGCCCAGAGCAGATGCCACTGCCCCCGCCGAACGGCCTCAGGTTGGCGTTCTGCCGTTTCTGCTTCTGGGCAGTCCTTGCATCATCCTCGTCACCGGGGATCCACCGGTCTGGGTTGAACGTGTGGGGGTCGTCGAACACGTCCGGATCGAAGTGCAGCAGCTGCACCGGCAGGAGAACCACGCTGCCTCGCTTGAGCGTGTAGCCCTGCAGCTCGACGTCCCGGGCAAGGACCCGGGCTGCAGCGCTGGCGGAGCCCAGGCGCAATGCCTCCTTCCACACCCCTTGCACGAAGGGGCTGGATTTCAGCTGCGCCATGTCGAATCGGACGCTGCTGGGGTCCGATGGATCGGAGAGACGAGCCTGTTGGCATTCGGCGCGGAACCGTTCCAGCAGGGAAGGCGACTGGATGATGTTGATCAAGAGCCATGTCGTCATGGGCGCGGCGTTGGTGATTATACTGCATGCATGAGCGTTCGATCTCCAAATCCTTGAGGGAGGAGAGAGACTAAGATACTTACACCCACAGAAACGACGCTTGCGAGCACGATCGCCCTCGCAAACTGAAGCCATGCTGGCGGAGGAGCGCTTCTCTCTCCCAATTCAACCGCAGCCCCCATTTCTCATTCCAGATGCCGTCCTTCTCATCCCAATCGTCCAATTCGGTATCGACCCATCGGTCAAAGGCCGCCAGGAGCCGGCTGCGTGCTTTCTGCGCCCGTGGCTGCAGCGTAAACGCGAGGTTGGACCGGACGCCCACATACAGCGCGTTGTTGACGAGCTTGTAGTCCTCCCAGATCTCGGGATACACCGGCTGCAGCCTCTTCCCGAAGAAGGTGGATAGAGAGGTGAAGAACACCAGTTTCTGCATCTCCTCGTGCAAGTGAATCACCTTCCCGGCCGGTTGGCTCGAATCCGGCAAAAGCTGCTTCAGCACGTCAGAGAAGTGACGGCTGTAGACCTCCATCGTCGCGTCTACGTAGCGTCCGCTGAGGTACTTGACGTACACGGCGTGGTTCGCCTCGACGAACGCTCTCGAGTCCTTCTGGTCGCTGGAGAACTCGGCGATGGGCACCTCGAACTTGGGCTGGTCGGCCTCCGGCAGCGCAATGCCGTTCTTCATCATGGATGCGACGACGGGGTGGAAGAGGTAATCGCGCGAGCGACTGAACACGGTCGACACTGCCTCCGGAGAGCTGAAGACGTGAAATTTGGTGCCCATCATGATCAGCGTGAACGGTGAATTTGGGTACTTCTTCCTTCAGCAGAATTAGACTTCACGCCCAGTAAAAAAGAATATCGTGCTTCTAGATAAGCCATACTTGAGAGATCGCACGAGACCTCCCGGATCCCGCAAAAAATCCAGGAGATGCCCGACATAGGGAATCCAATACGGCGCGACGGGAGGCTCGTTGGAGGAAGCATCTTTCTTCCGCGTCAAGAACCACAGTGCCGCAGGCAGTATGAGAGTAACGAGAACAGGCGTAATCAGGGACGCATATTCGCTGTTGTTGAAGTCAAGGACTCGTGTGGAAATCGCCCTGATGTCTGTAGCAAGCGATTCCATGGCGAGATCCAACCTCAATCAACATGAGCTCGACTGGACCTGACAGCTCAAGCAAAGCTCTAGATACTAGGTAGGTAGGTCATTAGGTCGGTAGATCGGCATCTATCGAGACGTCGCCGCGAGCATGTACGGTGTGAGTATGCAGTGGAGGCTCGAAGTTGGCAAGCGGGATCTGTGAGCCTGGCGTTTTCGTATGGTGAGCGTACGGTATGTATGGTACCTTGTAATGTATTACCTATTTGCAATTCTGAAGAGATCGATCAGACACACTCTCCTGCCAAATCTGAGAATAATATGACCTGAATAAAAAACCAATCATGGGTAATATGCACTCACGCCACAATTTTTTTTAGCTAGAGTTAATCTGGGGAAATTTAGCAGTGTAACGCTATTTGCTTGGCAAAGCGCCTGTTAGGGTTGTATCTATACAAACTGTACTCCGTACAAAAAGGTAATTACAGAGGGACGGTCCACTAATTAATCAAGGGCGAGATGCACCATAGCCAAACCGGAAACTGGTTCTATGCATGGAACCACAAAAAAAAAAGTGGGAATGTGCAGATATCTGGTTAATAATAGCGTGCAGGGATCTCTGCAGCACGCTAATAGTTGCCAATTCTACATTATCGTTTCTTGGATACACACTGTATGTGCGCTGATATGGTATGATATGAAACGACAGTGTGTGTTAGTAGCTAAGACTGGATTTGGAGCTGAAGCATATCTGTGAAAAGATACTAGCTACTGTTGGTCCTATCCAAACCGTTTGTATATTTTAATTTCTGCAGGAGTATTGATTGGTGGCTCGACAAGTCCCTCTGGATTTTTCTCAGCGTGATGAAGGTCCTCTGTCTACACGGGAGGGGCTCCAACAACGAAGTGAGTCAGTCGTCTATGGTCTTGACGGACAAGTAGCAATGGCATATACTGAGCAGAGTACATGACTAGATCTTTCAACTACAGACAGGTAAATAGATATCTTACTCATCCCCCTCGGCTTACTGGCCACTGACGCTTAGCAGCCGCATTCCGTGCCGAATTGGATGACTTTACCTTCGAATACGTGCAGGGCACTGTTCCACATACTGAAGGTATCCGGCCTAGATAAGTTTTTAGCCGATGGTAGGTGAAAAAAGTGCACATCGCTGACGGACGTCCATCTCTAGGAAACTGGTCCCTCTATACGACCGCCTTCCCCGACAAGCCGCTGTACGGCTATTATGACCCCCTGCGACCCTCGTCCATTATCCAGGCAGAGGATGACCTCCTCCAGTTGATCAAGGAGGAAGGGCCCTTTGACGGCGTCCTGGCCTACTCCGGGGGCACCGCCCTGGCCGCCCAAGTCATCATCCGCGACGCGCTGGAGAATCCCTTCAAAATGGCCGACGAGAGACCGTTCCGATTCGCCGTCTTCATCAACGGCGTGACTCCCCTCAGAGTGTTCTCGCTGGCAGACGAGAAGCTCCAGGAGGACGTAACGATCGAGGATTCGCCCATTGTCAAGGAGGCCTCCGCTCTACTCCTCCGCGATTCGGCGACTCGAGTCCGCAAGGGCAAGGCGTTATTCCCCGACGACCATGACCCAGCGGCCGTCAAGGAGGAGTTGAACGCGCTGCAGACGAAAATGCTGGCTGACGGACGGCTGTGTTTCACCGATGGCACGTACGGGATTACGAGGTACGATGCGGACATCGACGGCGTGCTGATCGACATGCCGACGCTCCATGTCCGATGTCCCGAAGAGAAAGACGTCCATCACGGCTTGCACATGACCAAGTTGTGCAATCCGGATCTGTTGACTGAGTACCATCATCATCATGGCGAGGATTTCCCAAGAGGCCATGCTGAGATGAAGAAGATTGCCCAACTGATCCGAGAGACGGCGGAGCGGGCGTGAGTGACGTCTTTTTACGTTGGAGAAGTATTATACTCAGAATGTGTATTTATTTATGAATATAATTATTGGATAAGCTGGTCTTCATTGCTATCGATGTCTAGAGATTCTTATCACATAGAGAAACCTGCTTTGCCTATCATCTCGCCATTGCTATTTCCACTGATTCTGTTCTTATATCCTTTAACGGAGCAGATCGCCCAGACGCGAGTAATGGTCTAACATATTCCTTCAGACTAAGACTAAATACCGCGAATTTGATTTTGGATTATTTCTTGCGACCAACCAGACATGTGGCAAGAATGCGAGTGCCGTGGCTTCATTTTGCAATAATACACCTGTGACAGTGTTACAAAAAAACAATCCGTATGTATCGTACCGTATTACAATACGGCATCCCGCAAACCCCAGAAACTTCCTCCACATTGCTACCACCCTAATATCCGCCCTCAACCATCCATGGTCCGAGCAGGGCTAAGGGTCTCGACGCATATTCACGCTATTCATGGCTTACAGGGAGCGGCTTTTGTTTCCACTGTTGGTCTCCACCTCGTCAGTGGGGACTGCACGGTATCAGTATCAGTCGCGTGGCATGGCATGGGATAGCATGGCATGGCATGGAAGGTCACTGGAATCTCCATCTCACACTAGTATTCCCAATTTCATTGGACAGAAGGAGCGTGACAGAAATCATAGTGGCTTTGCTAGCATGAGCTGCTCCCCTTACATATTCCCTAGGTAGTAAACATAAAACCAATGGCCTGCTTCCTCGAGAGGGAGAGACAGAGGAGAACGAACGTGCCAACCCAAGGTGTCCGAAAAACGACCATGATATAAAATCGTAGAAGAAGTGAAGAGTGCTGTTAGTCTTCTTTCTTCCACCGCAGATCTCTCAAGATGGGCTCTATCTCCCTTGATAACGGGCCTACAGGCAGTGGCCCAACTGACAAGTTCGAGCCACTCGCCATTATTGGCCTTGACACTCGTTTCCCGCAAGAAGCGACGACCACGGAGAAACTATGGGAGTTTCTGCTGCGCGCGCGGTCTGCGATGACCCCCTTTCCACCCGAACGGCTCAATGCAGAGGCATTCTATCATCCTGATCCGGAACATGGCGGCACTGTTCGTACACCTAGTTCTTCATGAGCAAAAGTAGAAACAAAACTGACCGTGCTATGTAGTTCGCTGTTAAGGGCGGCCATTTCTTGACGGAGGATCCGACCTGTTTTGACGCCGCCTTTTTCAATGTCATCAAGACGGAGCTTCTCACCCTGGATCCGCAGCAGCGTCTGGTCATGGAGAGCGTCTATCACGCTTTGGAGAATGGTGTGTTCTTGGCGCCTTCATCTCAGTCGATTGGCTTTTTTTTTTCGCTGACTTCTTGTCTTCGCAAAGCGGGCATTCCCATGCACAAAGCGATGGGATCGAAAACCGCCGTTTTCGCCAGTGGCTTCAATCACGATCACCTGTCTCTTCTGAATTCCGATCCCGAGAGCACCATCAAATATAAACCGACGAGTGTCACGAACTCCATCATCTCCAACCGAGTCAGCTGGTTCTTCGACTTTAAGGCTCCCAGCGTGACCATTGATACTGCTTGCTCGAGCAGCATGGTTTCTCTGCATCTCGCTGCCCAGAGTCTGCATTCGGGCGAAAGTGACATGGTAAGTTATTGTGAGAGCCCTGTACCGTTTTTCTTCTGCATTTCTAAAACACGGAGCAGGTAATCGTCAGTGGAGTCAACATCGTCGAGTTCCCAATAGACATAGTTGGCATGAGCCATCATGGCTTCCTGGGAGCAGACGGGCGATGCTTCACTTTTGACCACAGAGCAAATGGATATGCTCGAGGCGAGGGAGTAGGCACTTTGGTTGTCAAGCCACTCTCCGCCGCAGTTAGAGATGGCGACACTATCCGTGCGGTTATCCGTGGCACAGGCGTGAACCAGGATGGAAGGACGCCTGGAATCAGCCTTCCAAGCGCCGCAGCGCAGGAGAGATTGATTCGCGACGTTTACGAGCGTGCTGGTCTGGATTTGAACGACACCATGTTTGTCGAAGCCCACGGAACGGGTACCGCCGCCGGGGATCCGATCGAGGCTGGAGCCATCGCGAGCTCATTCCGATCGCGAAGGAAAGACATCCCGCTCTACGTCGGTGCCATTAAGTCCGGAATTGGACATCTGGAGGGAGGCTCTGGGATCGCCGGCATCATCAAGTCTGTCTTGATCCTAGAAAATGGAATCATCCCTCCCAATGTCAACTTCGAGAAGGTCAATCCCAAGATTCCCACGAAGAAGTGGAATATCGAGTTTCCACTCGAGAATATACCCTGGCCGACCCCAGGGCTGCGGAGAATCTCGGTGAATTCGTTCGGTGTTGGCGGAACGAACGCTCATTGTATTTTGGATGATGCATATCACTTCCTCAAGGAACGCAATCTGTCAGCGCCTCACAATACGAGACCTGATGTTCCGACACGTGAGGAGATAGCTCGCCTCGTTGCATTGCTTGATAAAGCGAACGGGTCAGCAAATGGAGAAAATCCTGTTAACGGGAACACTCCAGAAGCAAATGGTGTTCACAGCGAGAGTCTCGCCAACGGAGTGACTTCAAACGGCGTCAATGGGACACGCGATGATCCCGAGCTTGCTGTGCTAAAGCTATTCGTGTTGTCGGCATTTGACGAGGATGGCATCAAACGGAATGCGTCTGCAATCTCCGGCTATCTGCAAGAGAGAACATCCTCATCGACAACACTCCTGGACGACCTTTCGTTCACACTGTCGAACAAGCGGTCCAGCTTCCCTTGGAAGAGTTTCGTTTTGGCGTCCTCTGTCAAAGAACTTGCAGCCAGCCTCGCCGAGGAAAAGTTCTTCAAACCGACGCGGGCTCGAAACCCGCCAGCCATTGGATTCGTTTTCACGGGACAAGGGGCCCAGCACTACGCGATGGGCAGGGCGCTCCTGGTGTATCCTGTCTTTCGAAAGTCTCTGGAAGATGCTTCGGATTATATGAAATCTCTGGGAAGTCCATGGACCTTGATGGGTATGTCATTATTTTCCAGACTGATCTGGGCCAGTTGCTAACTCCCATCAGACGAATTGCTAAAAGATCAAGAGTTTTCCAACATCAATGCTCCTGAGATTGCTCACCCAAGTTGCGCTGCGATCCAGATTGCCTTGGTTGACCTGTTGGCTAGCTGGGGTATATATCCCGGCCGAGTCACTGGGCACTCTTCTGGGGAAATCCCAGCTGCGTACTGCGCTGGTAGAATCTCACGAGAAGGCGCTTGGAAGGCTGCCTATTACCGTGGATACGTCTCGTCCAAGCAACTTGCGGCGAAAGGCGCCATGATCGCGGTCGGCATGAACGAAGCGCAGTTACGATCATACCTGGAGAAGGTCCACAGCACCTACCCTGGAGAACTTATTATTGCCTGCTACAACAGCCCGAAGAATAATACCGTTTCTGGAGACGAAGTCATGGTGGACGCGCTGAAGGAATTGCTGGATGCCGATGGGGTCTTTGCTCGGAAGCTGAACGTCAAGAATGCCTACCACTCTGCTCATATGAAGGAGATCGCGGACGAATACCTGCGTCTTATGGGGGACCTTTCATCTGGACAATATTTCAACTCGCCTCATGAAATCCACATGTTCTCAACCGTCACTGGACGACAGATAGACGGCAAGACTCTCGACGCCCAGTACTGGGTGGATAACATGGTGTCGCCGGTGCGTTTTACCGACGGCTTCACGGCGATGTGTTTCCAGAAAAACACGACCGGTCAAGCACACCTGCGGATGAATGCTACCGCCGAAAACATTTTCGCAGACCATGTGGTCGAAATCGGGCCTCATTCAGCCCTTCAGAGCGCCATCAAGGAAACCATCGCTGCCAAGGGCAGCCAGTCGTCCATCGTGTACTTGCCCGTTCTGAATCGGAACGACAACAGCACTCGGGTGCTCTTGACGACGGTTGGAACTCTGAGCTCGAAGGGCAGTCCTGTTGACATCCTCACTGTGAACTCGGCCCCCCAAACCTCTGAGCGGAAGCCCAAGATGTTGGTGGATCTTCCACCTTATAGCTTCAACCATTCCTCCAAGACCATGTACGAAAGCAGACTGAGCAAGAACTACCGCTTCAGGAAATTCCCCAGACACGATCTCTTTGGAGCGCCTGTGGCGGACTGGAATGCGGAAACGCCTCGATGGAGGCATTTCATCAGGCTGCATGAGAATCCCTGGTTGAAAGATCACATGGTTCGTTGGCAATCCTTCTGTCATTTCGACGTGGTTATGTTCCTAACATTTCACATAGGTGACCAACAACTATATCTACCCCGGAGTGGGCTATCTCATCATGGCCATCGAAGCTTCAAGACAGATGGCAGATCCCGGTGCAGAGATTACCGCATTCAGGCTGAAAAACGTCGCTATCAAGCGAGCGCTCATTATTCCCGACACGAAGGAAGGAATCGAAACGTGCATATCGCTGACAAGGATGGACGAATCCAGTCTGTGGGGCTCTTCGGTATGGAAGCGGTTCCAGATCACTTCCTACAATCCTATCGGCGATGACTGGATCGAGCACTGCACGGGCTACATTGCCGTGGACTACAAAACAACCCCCGGGCCGGTTGATGCCGGCCGCGAGGAACGAGCAGAGCGTGAGGCGTGGAAGCAGGCGTTGCGGGAGGTTTCCGAGACGTGTCAAGTGCCAGTAGACTTCAAAAAGTCTTATGAGAATCTCCAGACTGCGGGATTGGTGTTTGGCCCGCTCTTCAGGAACCTGTCCAACGTCAAGGCCAGTGGGAAGAACCTGGGATCTGTCACCGGAACTGTGACTGTTCCGGATATTGCCAGCTCGATGCCCAAGAACTATGTCCATCCGCATCTCATCCACCCAGCTACTATGGACAGCATGCTCCATCTGTTCCTCGCAGCGGTGCTTGACTTTACCGGGAAGCCAACGTTGGAGAAAGCGGCCGTCCCGACGTTTATCAAGGAAGTGTGGGTTTCCGCAGAGCTCAATTCGCAGCCAGGACACGTCTTCCGCGGCCACGGAAAGGCATCGTTGATCGCTTACGACAAGTTCGAGTGCGACGTGAAGGTCTGGGACGGACAGGTGGACGAGGGCCGCATCCAGATCAAGGGCATTCGAGTGACTCCGCTCGAGTCTGGGAGCGCAGGAAACAGTCAAGTTCGGAAACTGTGCCACCAGCTTGAATGGAAACCGGCGATCGATCTGCTCGATTCTTCCTCTGCGCGGAGTCTCACCTCCCTCGAACAACCAGACGCTGAAAAGGATCGCTACTGGGTGAAGCGCTACCAACTCGCCACCATGCTTCTTGTGACCGACGCGCTGGCGGCACTAGAAGGATTCAACGTCGACTCACTTGAAGGGCATTTCCGTAACTATTATGAGTGGATGAAGTACAATGAGGAGAATCTGAAGAGAGACGCCATCACTCAGTTGACACTTGCAGAATTCGAGGCAGCCGCTGCCAACAAGGACCTCAAAGAGGCGCTGTACTGCGAGGTAGAGGGCCATAGTGCTGATGGTGCGCTGGCAGTCCGAATGGGGACAAACATCGTCCCCGTGCTGAAAAAGGAGATTGATCCCTTGCATCTCATGTTCGGGCAGGATGATCTCATGGACCGCGTTTACGATGAAGTCGTCAATCTAGGTGATCTGCCCGTTCACCTGAAAAATTATCTATCTGTTTTGGGCGATAATCGCAATGACCTCAATATCCTTGAGATTGGCGCTGGGACTGGCAGCTCCACTGCTGCGATCCTCGATGTTCTATCTCCGCAATCAGCAAAGACGGAGCAGGCAACCGGTGCATCGAAGATTGCATCGTATATGTTTACTGACATCTCCGCTGGCTTTTTCGAAAAAGCCAAGGAGAGATTCAAAGCCTGGAGCAATATCATGACATTCAAGACACTGAATGCCGAAAAGGATCCCACGAGCCAAGGGTTTGGCTCTGGTACTTACGACTTAATTGTCGCAGGCAATGTTATCCACGCCACTGCCGATCTGCGCAAGACGTTGAAAAACTTGAGGCTCCTGCTCAAGCCCGGAGGTAAGATCCTCATGCATGAGGGTTCGCGACAGGACTTCCTCTGGTCACAGATCGCCTTCGGCCAACTCCCGGGATGGTGGCTTGGTGTCGAACCCAGTCGCAAGTGGTGTCCCTTCGTCTCGCCTGCTGAATGGGATGTCATTCTCCGTGATTCCGGTTTCTCGGGTGTGGATATTGAATTCCCCAGCTCTCAGAATCCTGACTTCACGAGTCAGAGCATTCTTATTTCCTCTGCCGTTGAGCGAGACTCTGAGAAGGAAAACCTGCCTAAACAAGTTGTTCTCATCAGTCACGACACGCCTCATGAAAAAGACTCAGCTTCTGCACTGGCAAAAACACTTCGAAGCCAATTCCATATTGACAACGTGACCATTATCCAGCCTGCTGACCTGAGGAATATCGACACAAGCAGCGCCATCTGCATATCTCTCCTAGAACTCGAACGCCCTTTCCTTCATGGAATGAGCGAATCAGACTACCTCAGCATCAGGAAGTTGCTCTCCACATGCAAAGGATTATTGTGGATTACTGGGGACCCACTCATCACGCCTGAGTTGGATATGATTTCAGGTCTCCTCCGGACTGTGCGGTGGGAGCGCGACCTGGAAGCTGCGAACTTGGTGAACCTTGCCGTTCGACAACAGCAGCAGATCTCGGCCGAAGCGCTTGTCGAGGTGATAGCCAAGATATTCAAGCACCAGTTCGTGGACGCCATCGAGGGCAACGCCAATGCCGAGTATCTTTTCCAGGACGGCATGCTATACACCAGCCGTCTTGTCGGCTCCGACGCTGGAAACGACTTCTTAGCTTCGAAATTCGCAAAACCAACGCCCCAGATGATTCCATTTGGTAAGAGTGGTCGCCCCATCAAGCTCAGCACTTCGGCTCCAGGGTTGTTGAGCAAGTTGGAATGGGTCACAGATACCGTTTACTATGAGCCGTTGGGAGATACCCAGGTGGAGATTGATATCCGTGCTGTTGGTCTGAATTTCCGCGATTTGATGATCGCAATGGGTGAGCACATGGCGTATAGTCTCGGCAATGAAGCTGCCGGTGTTATCACAAGGGTGGGCGCTGCTGTTGACAAGTTCAAACCCGGTGACCGTGTCGTGTATCTGTGCGGTCTCGAGAGCACGGGATGTTTCCACACGTTTGGACGAGTTGACCAGAATGTGGTTGTCAAGATCCCCGATGACCTCAGCTACGAAATAGCTGCGGGTCTGCCCTGTGTTTATGCCACGGTAATCTATGGCCTGCAGGACGCCGCTAGGCTGTCGAAAGGCGAGACCATTCTCATCCATGCTGCAGCCGGTGGCGTGGGACAAGCTGCGATCCACTATTCCAAGATGGTTGGCGCTGAGATATATGCGACTGTCTCGACGCCTGAGAAACGGAAGCTCTTGATGACGGAATATGGAATCCCTGAAGATCACATATTCTCCAGTCGAGACCTTTCTTTTGCCAAGGGCATCATGAGATGCACCAAGGGCAAAGGTGTCGATGTGATTCTGAACTCTCTCTCCGGAGAAGCCCTGCGACAATCTTGGGAGTGTCTTGCACCCTTCGGCCGATTCGTCGAGATTGGCAAGAAAGATGCACAGGCGCATGGAAAAGTGGAATTGACCCCGTTCCTGAGAAATGTGACCATGACGAGCGTGGAGTTGCCAACCATGATGCGCCACCGACCCCGGCTGATTGCTCGACTGACAGAGGATACCGTACGGCTGTACAGCGAAGGCAAAATCAAGGAGGCCAAGCCCACGACGATCATGAACTATTCACAAGTGGAAGAGGGGCTCCGTCTGCTGCAGTCCGGCAAAGGCATGGGCAAGATGATCTTCGTTCCTGGGAAGGATGATATGATACCTGTTGTCCCAGAAATCCCGCCTCCATACCAATTCCAAGAAGATGCTTCCTACGTCATGGCAGGAGGCTTCGGCGGACTGGGACGCAGCATAGCGCGCTGGATTGCCTCGCGAGGCGCCAGGCACCTGATCTTCCTTTCGCGATCTGGCCGGATCACGGAAGCTGTGGAGGAGATGGTCAAGGATCTGGAAGAAAAGGGGTGTCGCGTTCGGATCTTCACCTGTGATGTGTCTGATAAGGATCGACTGAGATCCGTCATCGATGAATGTGCTGCATCCATGCCCCCGATCAAAGGCTGCATTCAAGGCGCCATGACGCTGAAGGTGAGTGGGACCTCTCTTAGAGTGCTTTTAACGCATATAACTAACGTGACACAGGATGGAATGTTTGAGAACATGTCCTACGAGGACTGGCAAACGGCCGTCAAGCCCAAAGTCCAAGGATCCTGGAATCTGCATGAGATTCTCCCTCGTGACATGGACTTCTTCCTGATGCTGTCGTCCGCGACGGGCATCCTGGGCAACCGCAGCCAGGCCAACTACGCCGCGGGCAACACCTACCAAGACGCATTGGCGCGGTATCGAGTGTCGAAGGGCTTGCCAGCCGCCAGTGTCGATCTCGGAAGCGTCTTGTCAGTCGGCTTCGTGGCCGAGAACCAGGATTACGCGCGACATACGACGGCGGTCCTCGAGGTCCTTCGTGAGGATGAAATCCATGCCATTGTCGAGTTCCTCATCGACCCGCGGCATGCGTCCGACGCAACTCGCCAGCTGATCTTTGGTCTGACGACCGGGACGATGTACCATGAGCGCGGCGTACCACCGCCCTCATACCTGGGCTACCCTCTGTTCACGCACCTGCGCAAGACGTCGGCCTCTCGCAGCCAGAACTCGGAGGAGAACCCGACGTACCTGGTGCAGGCGCTCCTCAGCGCGGCATCCACGCTTGAGGAGGCCGTCAACGTGGTGTCCCAGGGGATCCGGAACAAACTGGCCTCGCTGCTGGCGATCCCCGTCAACAACATCGACCCGGCTAAGTCCATCAGCTCCAACGGCGTCGATTCTCTCGTCGCCATGGAATTCCGCACCTGGCTGGTCAAGGACCTGGGCGCGGATATCCCGCTGCTGGACATCATGGGCACGAGCAGCATCACGACACTCAGTCACAAGATTGCAAGTGTGAGCAAGTTGGCGCAGTTCTCGACTGCCCCACCTAAGGCGGGCTGAATGCGGTTATTTCTTTTCTTTCATAGTGATTGATGTACTGTACAGATGTGAGCAATGTAGATAGGAATTCGTTTTTCGTTTACACGTTAAGGACAAGAGTGCTTGCACAGTGCACAGCCACGGATTCGTTATTATTCAATTGTATCTATTATTTGAGTTAGTTATCATTGTTATTCTGTTGATATGTGTTTTAGTGCATAGCGTATAATTGGCACTGAGAAAACGAAATCATAACGTAGCATAGCAGAAATGCTATCCCGTTTTCGATACTGCCTTGAAATAATGAAACTGGAGGGGAAACAAAAAAGAAAAGTGAGAAGGGCCTTACACTGAATAACAAACGGTGTCTCCTGACAGCACGTCTGATGTCTCCGAAACCTCCGACTTCCAGCGGCGGTGCACGTTCCTGGGGATCTTCCTTCGGTAATATCATCTAATCTAGGACAATTTCCGAGGCCAAAAATTGATGCAGCAGTGGTGCAACAGTCAGAGACGACTCTTCTGTGCTGTGTCGCGAGGAGGCGAGGTGAAACGACGTTTGCCGCGACACGGTTAGGAAGCCGCCTTCTGAGGCGCTCGCGAGACACGAACGTGCTTAGTCCGGACTCAACAACCCCTGTGTCCCATCCCTCCCCAACCAGCCTGCCCCAAAACGCTTTTCTTGTCCATTGTGCCAATCAGCTCGAGTGGACTAGTTTCGCTGATCCACTATGTTGATCCCAGATTTGGGATTGATGCACTCTGAAGCAATTGCCTCCTGCCCTCCAGCACGACAGCCCCTGAGGATGGCCGCTAGATGTCGAATTCATGACGACGACTGCAGAGATGAGAAACACAAGTGAGTAAGAAAAGGGTTAGATTGCCCGGACAATCTGCCATGTGGTGATCTTCTCTGTATTTCTCTGTTTAACCGGTCCTTCAGCGGTCGGGCCTCTTGACTTTCTTCTTCTTCTTCCTCTTCCGTCTTGTAGAGTCTACACTCCTTGTTGTTTCTTTCTGTATTTGTTTCTGTTCTGTCGAGAGGACTGTCAAACGTTGGTGCTGGTAGCCAGCCAAGTGGTATGTTGTCTCTTCCTTGACTGAGTCAGAAAGGACGAAGTTAACTTGTTAGTCTCTCGCTATTATTCTTGTAATTTCTCATCGTATACGGAGACTCAAGCTGGCTTTGAGCCTCGATCTTTCGCTTTGAAGTGGTGACAGCTGTTGACTTTTCGTATCGCTTCTCTGACCTTTCCCTCTCGGTCCTCTGCAAGCCGGTTCAACCATGGAGAAACAGGCTTTCTCCAATGACGGTTACGAGGTCAAATCGGAACGAGCAAGATGGCCTCCGCTGACGAGGATGTTGATGTCCGGTGAGATGAGTGGTGTCGAGCCCAAGGAGTTGACATTGAAGGAAAAGTTCGATCGATGGTGCGTACTCGATCTTGGACGATGTTGGATTATTCCATGACTGACGAAGATCAGGATGATCAACGAAGGGTGGAGACGGCTGTAAGCACCCTCATTAGCGACTGGTTCTGGTCAGTTGTGCTGAATAAGTGATTCTAGTTTTGTTCTTGTCTTCATCATTGCGCATATCATGATCTACGTCTTCGGATTCCTGAATTATGGCTTGAAGGTGCGAATATACAGGTTTCCCTGTCAGATAGTATTGTGCTGACCAAACTTCCAGGACAACCTGAATAATGCGCGTGCCACATACACTTGGACATACATGGTCGCAAGATCGGCTGCTCTTTGTTTACATGTCGATGTCGCATTGATCTTGTTCCGTAAGTCATCCAGAAGTTTCTTGTTTCTTTTGGTTGATCGACCCAGCTAATCAATGTAGCTGTTTGCCGAACACTCATCTCACTGATGAGGCAGACACCTCTCAATGGAATTATCCAGTTTGGTATGTTGTTCTCGTCCCACTGCGTTGCGCAGAGCTGACAGCTTATAGACAAGAACATCACATTCCACAAACGTCAGTCACCCGATGCCTGAATATATCTGCTTAGCAACTCACTGACCTGCCTAGTCGTCGCGTGGTCGATTGTCTTTTTTACGTGGGTTCACACGATCGCCCATCTCAACAACGTCGCCCAACTCTCCGCCAAGAACAACCAGGGTTTTGTTGGATTCCTCAGAGCTGGCTTTCTGACTGGTCCAACATGGACGGGGTGGATCATGCTCATCTGTCTGATGGCCATGGTTTTTACCTCTATTGAAAAGCCGCGTCGGGCGAACTACGAGCGATTCTGGTACACCCACCACCTCTTCATCCCCTTTTTCGTGTTCTGGTCGATGCATGGTATCTGGTGCATGATCCCGACCGACTTTCCGCCGTTCTGCTCGGGGATTGGCGTCTTTTACGAGTACTGGACCTACGGAGGTGTCGTCTACCTCGCTGAGCGGATAGCTCGAGAGATACGAGGACGGCACAAGACCGTCATTTCCAAAGTGATTCAGCATCCCAGCAACGTGGTCGAGATCCAGATCAAGAAGGAGAAGACGAAAACGCGGGCGGGCCAGGTTCGTGACTTTTCATTCCATGATTGTCTTCTGGAGCTGACAAAATGGCAGTATATCTTTCTCTGCTGTCCCGAGGTGTCCCTCTGGCAGTACCACCCGTTCACTCTCACCAGCGCGCCGGAGGAAGACTACATCTCTGTGCATATACGGTGCGTTGGGAACTTCACCAAGGCGCTCGCCAAGGTCCTGGGCTGTGATTTCGAGTCGGGCAAAGGCAGCAACGAATCCGCTGTCGTTGGAGTCAACAAAAACGACGCCAACGACGACATCGACCCGACGATCCGTCGGATCCTTCCACGGATCTACGTCGACGGCCCTTTTGGCAGCGCCTCCGAGGACGTCTTCAAATACGAGATTGCCGTATTGGTGGGCGCTGGTATTGGCGTCACACCGTTTGCGTCCATCCTGAAGAGCGTGTGGTATCGCATGAACTACCCGCAGAAGAGGACACGACTGCGCAAGGTCTACTTCTTCTGGATCTGCCGTGACTTTGGCTCATTTGAATGGTTCCGCTCGCTGCTCTCTGCCATTGAGGCGCAGGATCTGGAAAGCCGGATTGAGATCCACACTGTAAGTACTCTTACCCAGACGCAAGAATATTTGACCCTCGATTACTGAAAAATAATAACAACAGTATCTAACCGCCAAAATCAAACCTGACGACGCAACCAACATCATGATCAACGACGCCAACGCAGACCAGGACGCCATCACGGGCCTCCGCGCGCCCACCAACTTCGGCCGCCCCAACTGGGACATGATCTTCCGATCGATCCGCAAGATCCATGCGCCCGCGGAGGCGGGCGTCTTCTTCTGCGGTCCCAAGGCTCTGGGCAGCCAGCTGCACATCAAGTGTAATATGTACTCTGAGCCTGGGTTCCAGTTTGTTTGGGGGAAGGAGAACTTTTAACTGAATTTATTCATTTTGTCTGAAGTAAATGCGGTTGATAATTGCTAGATATATATCACACGAAGGAATAATTATTGTTTAGAAGAAACAATAGGATGAGAACAGTGATTTGATTGATTCAATTCGTTGTCATATCACCCTGTTAGATAGCCTGTCTTTTTGATTGATACCTGTAACCTAGAAAGAACACAGGCATTACTAGGCATTACTACAGCTTCTTAACTAACTCCAGTCTGGTTATCTTCCCAGTACCTGGTCATCGGTTGTAGTTTGATAGGTAGTTTCTCGTTCCGACTCCCCTCCGCCTCGGCGCCTCTGATTCGCGGCAAGACACCGAGGTTAAAGTATCCATCCACCACCCGAGTTGGAATGCCGGGTTCCCGCAAGGCTTCAAGTTCATTGCTCTGCATTGCATTGCTTTGCTTTCGAGGTCCCGACGCTCTCCTTCCCTTCCTACTACTACTACCTTCCTAGGTGATAATCTCTTATCTTAATTAATGAGATAGATAGGAGATCGGTGAGAGTGGTGTGTTCCTATCATTGGTGAGTCAAGGTCCTTACGATCGTATACCTTCTGCCGAGGCTAGATCGATCGGAGACAGCCGTTTTTTTCCCCGCATTTTTTGCTGTCAAGCTAGACAGTTGGATTGTTACTGATCTCTCTTCCATTATAGATATTTACAGGAGCTCCTAGGAGAAGAAGGTCAATTGAGCTAGGATTTATTCGTTTTCATACAGAGTCGTTGAAGACCGACCCGTCCTTCCGTGTCGTAGCTCGCCATGAACCGATCCATCTTTCGTGCTGCCTCGCGGCAGCTTCTCCGAACGTTGAACCGTCCCAGCAGTGCCAGCGTGTCGAGAGAGCTCTGCAACCGTCGATTCGCATCATCTGTGACGTTCAACTGGGAGGATCCCCTTGCGGCCGCGGAGCTGTACACTGAAGAGGAGCTGGCGATCCAGGAGACGGCGAGACAGTACTGCCAGGAGCGTCTGCAACCCCGGGTCCTGGAGGCATACCGGAATGAGAACTACGATCGCAAGATCCTGGAAGAGATGGGCGAGATAGGCCTGCTGGGCGCTTCGATCGAGGGTTACGGCTGCGCCGGAGCGAGTACCGTTGCGTCCGGTCTCATCACCAAGGAAGTGGAGCGGGTGGATTCGGGATACCGGTCTGGAATGTCGGTGCAGAGCTCGCTCGTCATGACGGGCATCTACGAGTTCGGGTCGCAGGAGCAGAAGGACAGGTTCCTGCCGCAGCTTGCCAAGGGGAAGATGCTGGGATGCTTCGGCCTCACGGAGCCTAATCACGGATCCGACCCCGGTTCCATGGAGGCCGTCGCCCGCGAGCACCCGTCCAAAAAGGGATACTACTTGCTCTCCGGGACGAAGACGTGGATCACCAACTCTCCCATCGCGGATCTTCTGTTGGTCTGGGCCAAGTTGGAGAGCACGGGCAAGGTGCGGGGATTCCTGATCGAGCGCAACAAATGCCCCCGGGTACCTTGGAGACGCCGGCGATCAAGAACAAGACCGCTCTTCGCGCGTCCATCACGGGTATGATCCAGATGGATGACTGCCCTGTCCCCGCCGAGAACATGCTCCCCACAGTGGAGGGCTTGAAGGGCCCCTTTACGTGTCTGAGCAGCGCCAGACTGGGCATTGCCTTTGGAACCATGGGGGCGCTGGAAGACTGCCTCAGTCGCGCACGAACGTACGCTCTGGAACGGAAGCAGTTCAAGGGCAACCCTCTGGCCAAGTACCAGCTGGTGCAGAAGAAGCTGGCGGATGCGGCGACGGATGCTGCGTATGGGACGCTGGCCGCGACGCAGGTCGCCCGTCTGAAGGACGCGGGCAAGGCGACCCCGGAGATGATTTCGATGGTGAAGCGGCAGAACTGTGACCGGGCTCTGGCCAATGCACGGGTGTATGTCCGTCGTCTACCCTCCACCCGAGTATGTCGTTGACTCTGTGTCTATATAGGCTTCAGGAAATCTTTGGCGGCAACGCCGTGAGCGACGAGTACCACATCGGGCGACATGCGGCCAACTTGTTTGTCACTCAGACTTACGAGGGCCAAAGCGATATCCACAGTAAGATTCCCTGATGCCAGTCGTGCATTTTTGTTTTTCTCTATCAGAATGGGTAACTGACTGCAACAGCTCTTATTCTCGGCCGTGCCATTACCGGCATCCAGGCGTTTGTTTGAGTGGTTGTTTCCACTGTATCATACTGCATACCTCCGTGTAGATATCATGACGGTCATGAACTTTTGTCAATTGTAAACGTGCAGTCCGCACTGCCTGAACTGAAGATTACCAGCCATATTCGATAGCACATTGACGACTCGTATGGTAGAGAACAACGAGTTGCCTGGGTAGGCAGCTGGACATGGACCAATGCATACCGGGCAAACTCATGCTGCAGCTGCCCACGTGACCCGGATCCATGACCCCGCGGTGTCGTCACCGCGCTTTCCACGGTACAGTGGCGTTAAGAGAGAAAAAGCGAGAACCTGCTAGCATGCACTGTGGAAAAGTAATGATAAGATCAGTAGAACTGGGTGGAAAACGAGATCTTTGTCCTGGCACAGCCTGGAATTAAGTTGTCGAGGATAAAGAAAAGATCGATCAGAGTTTGAGGGCAGACCCGCCGTCGTCATCGATCCGCGTAGAAAGAGGGAAAAGGAAAGCGTTGGGTAGCAGATTGGCCGCGACAGGCGCCACAGGGTGGCGAGGCGGGCGGCAAGACGGCAGGAAGCGTTGGTGGCACTGATACAGGCGATTATTCAGCTGGACGAGGTGCTTTGGAAGGAGATTGATTCTTCTGCATCCAGCGAGAAGCGTCTGGGCGCTGTTCTGTTCCTGCCGGAGCAGCGGTCAGGGGGAGTCGTGACGCTGTCGGGCATGGCGGGGTTGGCAGCGAGACAAGAGGGGTGACTTGGCTGAATAATACGCCGGTAACTTACATACCGTCAGATGGTGCGCTGGCCGAGTGCCACTCGCGGCAGTGCCCGTTGGGTATGGTATCGTAATCCGGGCGGCCAGCCCCCTAGTCGGTGGGCGTCGTTTGGTGTGGTCACATGCGTATTGGCCGGTAAATACGGGTCGATTCGCTGGTCGCTGCTGCGGGCGGCGAGAGGCGGCCAGTCAGGCGCCGTACCGATCTGACCGTACCAATACCGCCCGGTCAGGCTGCCTTCGCTCTTCCTCTTCTTCTTTCCATCCCCGATCCTCTCCCTCTCGAACTACTGAGCCTTGCAATCTTTCCCGTGTCATCGTCACCCGCTGTCATTCACCCACGAGACCACGACTCTTTGTGTTTGCACTCCACGTTATTTGCTCTGGTAGGCTTCCGCTGTCACTGTCCCGTATTTCTTTCTCCTCCTTCCACGCCGTCACCCCGTCATTGACCCTCGTCGACTGACCACCGTCGCTTCGCAGAGATATCCTCGTTGATTGAACTTGCTCGCCTATCGTACAATACCCTCTTCCTCCTCTAGCGACCTACCCACTTCGCCCTAAGGACTCGTCCTTACACACACCTCACCCTTATCACACACACATCCTTCCAAGATGGCTCTCAAGAGAATCAACAAGGAACTCACAGACCTGGGGCGGTAAGTGTGTGTCTGCAAGCACCCCTCTATTCCTGCCCGGTCGCTTCCTGTCTTCCCGCCTCAACCAACTGTGGCCTCCCCCACCAACGCTGCGGGGTATGCCCGTGTTGTCGCTCAAAATTCCATGCAAGTAGTCGTGTTTCTGGGACCAGATCACTGACTTTGTCTTTAGCGATCCCCCATCGTCTTGCTCTGCTGGTCCTGTTGGAGATGATCTGGTATGTTGCCTTGCCGCTCTGGACGTCATGTCGACCGGCATCATACTAACATGGAATCCTCTTCTAGTTCCACTGGCAAGCAACTATCATGGGTCCTGTACGTGGTGTCTCCCCTTTCTGCATCGACTTGCATTGCGAATCTATTTTCTAACGTCTACCAGGGGGACTCTCCATACTCGGGTGGTGTTTTCTTCCTAGCGATCCACTTCCCTACCGACTACCCCTTCAAGCCGCCAAAGGTCAACTTCACGACTCGTATCTACCACCCCAACATCAACTCTAACGGCAGCATCTGTCTGGACATCCTGAGGGACCAGTGGAGTCCGGCCCTTACGATCTCCAAAGGTGAGCGGGACCCTTGCCTGCTGCTGAGGAGAAACGTGATGACTGACGCCCGTAGTGCTGCTCTCCATCTGCTCCATGCTTACTGACCCCAACCCTGACGACCCGCTCGTGCCCGAGATCGCTCACGTCTACAAGACGGACCGCCCTCGTTACGAAGCTACCGCCCGAGAATGGACACGCAAATATGCCATTTGATAACTGAGCCGCTACCGCTTCCTCGTCACGGCCACCTCGGTCTTTCCAATGGTCACAGCGTCTCTTTTCCACTCTATTAGATCAGATGCGAAGCCTGGCGTACCGTGGTGGTGGGACCCTTTCTTTTTTTTCTACTTCTTCTCTGTGGACTTATTTGCGTGGTTTTTCCAAATCATTGGCGGGAAATCTTTCATATCAACAACAATCCTCATGACCAATTCTCTCATACCTTCATGCATGCATGCCAATTTATCGGCGACCCCAGGGGAAAACGGGCGTCCTAGGCCTTTGTCAGGATTTGCAGGGACTTTAGGCGGCTCGTGGATCGGCTTGTGTTGGTGGTGGTGATGGTGGATTGGCCGGGGGATGGACATAGAAGAAGAATTCTTATCGAGAAGTGATCACGGGGGAGGGGGAGAAAGGAAGGAAGGACGGGGGAGTGTGAGCTGAGCTGAATTCAACTGGGTGTGCTTATTTATCTCTCTTGTAGTGAAACGAAGACAAGACAAGGCATGTGACAATTTCCGACAATTTTCTCCTCCTCTTTTCTTCTTCTTCTCTTCTTCTCTCGTGGTTATCCTTTACTTTATTCTGGTACTGTTCGTCTTATTATATTTCGCTTATTCAATTTAAATCATGCCATTTTTTATTGGTCCCTACCTAGTACTGTACTTGTACTGTATACCTGTACTGTACTGGACGTGGAGTAACCTATAACTATTAACGAACGAACAAACGAACGGTACGTTGGAAATCTTTTTTTTTACAAAAAAAAAAAAAGAAAAGAAAAGAAACACAGATAAAAAGGTTGAGATTTTGTTCGAATTCGAATTGCTGTAAAATTAAAATAAGTTCTGGTAAGGATCACATCACAAAGTCGCATTTCGGTGCAGTTGTCAGTGCCAGTGCCAGTGTGGCTTTCATTCTGGAGATGAGATATATATATTAAATATAATATATATAATGTGAGTTTTTTTTTTTAACCTGCCTTCCTTGTCGAGTATATTTATTATATTGTCATGATGATCAGATTATGTCTTCTTCATGATTAGAAAGAAAGGAAGATATCAATCGAAAATAAACTAAAATAAATAGAATAAGATAAAAAAAGAAATCAAGGAAGTCTGTCCGTGTGAACTGTATTATCATCTCATATCTATCATCATATCATATGAACCGTGTCTGTAAACAAGCAAGACAACATGCAAGCAAGTAATAGTAATAATAAAAGTATAAAAATCATCATCATCATCATCATAACCACTAATACAATATAATATATCCATCCCACTCCAATGAACCAACCAACTAACCAACCGATCAAACCTCCATCCATCCATGCATCCATCTACTTAATTACTTAGGTACTGTATGTAGGTAGGTAGGGACTTGTCTCTGTGTACAGATCGATAAATGAGATAAAATAACAATAAAATGAAACAGGATGAAACAAAATAAGAAGAAGAAAAAGGAAGAAAAAAAAAAGAAAATACTCCCGCTGCAGCTAGCTCCGCTCAATCACTCCTTTATCTTCTGAGTGCTGCTGCTAACCTTGGAACCAGCCTTGGACGGGGCCTTGGACGGAGCTTGGGACGGAGCTTTGGACGGAGCCTTGGACGGAGCCTGAGACGGAGCTTTTGACGGCGCTTTTGACGGGGCCTGAGACGGGGCTTTTGACCCGCTCCCGCTCGCTTTCACAGTCCGCTCCGACGACCGCGACACGTTGGTCGAGACCTGGCTGATGCTGTCTTCCGGCCTGACGGGCTCGTCGAACTTGCTGGATCGCTTGGACGAGGCGTGCGAGGCGTGGGACGCGTGGGACGCCCCGGATTTCGAGTGTCGCGAGTGCCGCGAGTGGTGCGATCGCGCCTCGCCCACCTGGCTGATTGAGTCGTCGGGCGTGATGTGCGTGTCGATGTCCACCGTGTCTAGGAACACAGTGCTGGGCGTCGCGCTCTCCGGCAAAGGAATGTCCCGCGGCGAGTCGCCGTTCGAGTACACGGAGAACGAGGCCGTCGAGCCCTCTGGTAGAGGGACGTTGCGCGCCGAGCGCGTCGCCGAGTAGACGCTGCCGGCTTGCGATTTGGACTCTCGCGCAGAGGCAGAAGAGCGGTGCGCTGAAGAACGCGAGGCCACCGAGTGGTGCGACGAGTGGTGCGACGCTTTGCTATGGCTGCTGTACTGCGAGGGAGCAGCAGAAGAGCGGTGGGAGGAGTGAGAATGCGACGACCGCGCAGGCTTGATGGTGGATATGGACGAGAATTCGGTTTCGGCGTCGTTGTATTCGGAGTGGTCGTCCCTGTCCCTGCCGGCCTCAGAACCGCGGCGCGACCCCTCCACATAGCTGCTGATCAATGTGCTGGGGTTGCAGGGATACGTCTGTGAGCGTGATGGCGGCGGATACTCGATTGTTCGGATGGGCAGCTCCTTCGTTGCGTAGATGCTGCCGTTGGAATTCCTGCGCACGCCACTCTGCCGTGAATAGACGCTGGCACCATCGTCATTCGGGGGATAGTATTCCGTCTCCTCGTAGACGGTGTCTGCGCGAGGGTTCTTCGACACGACACTGCGCGAGTACGTTGAATATGCGTCATCCCTCGCCGAGTAGGCATCATCCTTCGCTGAGTAGTAACTCCTGGCTGGAGGAGGTGCTTCCAGAGCCCGGTACGATGGGGGTTCTTGGTAAGCCGTTGCTGGCACGCTTTGGGCTGATGCCTGCTGCGAATACTGGGGGAGGGGCTGGGACACAGGCTGCTGCTGCTGCTGCTGCTGTGATGATTGGGAGTCTTTGACGATAGCATAGGCGATCGCGGCTCCGGCAGTGGCGCCAAGAAGAGTCCCGATGATGGTCTTTGCGGCCTTGCTGCCATTATCTGATTGTTGTTGTTTTTGTTCTTCCTGGGCAGGGTACGTTAGGTGGTGGTCGTACTGTTCGTACGACGACTGCGTCGTGGGAGTTGAAGAATAATGCTCGATGGCGGGAACCGTCTTGGACGAAATTGAGCGCACTTCGGACCTCGCGGGTGCCACGCTCTCCGTCTTGGTCGATTTGGCCCTGGATACTACTGAGCCGTTTTTGATGACCTTCAGCGATGGTTCTCCAGCCTGGGAGCGGGACGATGAAGACCCTGGCCGATACACGGCCTCGATACTGTTCCCATCGAAGTCCACCACAGCGGCGCTGTAGTATCCTGACTCCGGATCTCTCGTCTTCGGTTCGCCATGGATCTTGCCGCCGGCCTTCAGTGCGGAGATGAAGAAATCGTTGACGGCTTCTTTTGACGCTGCAGGAAAAGCGACATGGGCTGCGCCGGCCGGAGTTCTGATAATTGAGGTGTCAATCTCGAGAAAAAAAAAAGCTTCTCTGATGGCAGAGGCGCCACCAATGCCAGAGCGTGACCTACCCTGGTTTTTCCTGTGTGATCCAGAAATCTGCGGGCTCATCTGGCTTCGACCCGAAGCCGATGTATTCGTCATGGCGGCCGATGAACTGGTAACCCAGGGGCTGAAGGCAGGAAAGGAAGAATGACGTCGACGTAGGGAGATGGGAGACGGTCAATGTAAGATGTGAGAGAGGCATGTTCTATAATGCTAAAAGAGAAGAATTGAGATGAATTGCAACAGACAAATTTTATATTCACAAATTCGGAGACAAGAAAGAAGATAGTAAATCTAAGTCAGACAGAAAGGATTCTGTATAATCCGATTTCAAAAGAATGCACACTTCCAGCGCCTGAAAGTGCTGAAAGTGTCGAAGTTCTGTCCTTCTCAGAGTTGACCAGATAGAGAAAGACTGTGAGGTGGGGTCAGAGGGAACAGAACAGCAGCAATGGTTGTAGTATTTGAAGCAGACGCTCAAAACGCTGAACAGGATTTCAAAGCGAACCGACGCGAGATATTTATCCACTTGGAGGGGAGTTTAGTTTTTTTCGTTTGTATAACGCACCGCGATGGCCTGCAGCCCCCGCAGGGCAAGGGAGGGAAATTATCGCGCTGCCAGTTTTGGGTAGAGGAGGCAGGCAGGCGTGGACACTTCGTTCGTTCGGTCGTCCACGGGGCACCACAGGAGCCAGCCGGTTCCTACAGCATGTCAAGTCGGTCTTCCAGTCCTCTGGACCCATCGTTCCGTCCTTTGGGCGAAAGATGAAGCGGACGTCAACTGGACGGAGAAAAGAAACAGCATCGCGGATGAGCCAGATCAGAGCGGGCCAGGCGGGTGTGATAGGCGGCCTGGAGCCACCAGCGAGCGGGTTAGTCGCTATTCGGTTAAGCTGCAAAGGTTAGGTATTTTTGTCAACTGGCGACCTATTCTTGGCCGTCAGGCAGGAAAAGCGGACTGTACAGTACAGTACGCCATCGAGGGGATGACGATGAAACAGACCGGATGAGGCGACATAAGTGGCAGTGGAGTCGGAACGAATGGTGCGGAGAGCGCGCTGAGTCGCTGACCTGGGAAGAAATGGACTCAAATGGGGGCTTTCATTAATGCAAGTGCAACCAGAGTGGGCACGTCTCGAAGAGTCATCACCAGCAGCACACGATGAACTAGAACTAGAACGCTGCCAGCTTCCGCCGCCGCTTGGGCATTTCTGCTGCCGTTAGCCCGGCCGTCAGTCAGTCAGTCAGTCAGTTCTGACCGCAGGACCGGACCAGCAGAGGCCAGGTCTCCACCGCTCGTGGTAAGTATAATTATAATTATTCAGGAGGCTGGGCCGATGAAAGAAAAAGAAATAGACAGAGCGAAAGGATCCGTGGTCGGATGGAAACGGGCCGTACCGACGGTCTCTGCTCTGATCACGATGAGGCGGGGGATGCGAATACTGTAATTGAGCGAAGCGACAAGAATGCTATGGCTATGGATCTCTTTCCAATCAAGCGCGGGCAAAGTGAAGCAAAAGCAACGCGAGATCCACTCGATTAGGTACATTTAATATTACAGAGCGAGCATTAGTACTCTGTACTGTACGCCGCATGCCACGTCGACGGGCCATCTCCATCTGCCAATCACGCGCCTCCAGGCATCTTCGCGCCTGGAGGGGCCGAGGAGTCGTCCTTTCTTGCTGTATGCCATGCAGCAGCACCCAAAGCAAGCAAGATAGCTATCCATAGCCGAGTTTGTGAATCTGATGGGGGTTGGGGAGGGGGGAGGGGCAGGGAAATTGCTCGTCCTACACTTCAGTTACTGTGGGAGAAGGATTGCACCAGGCAGTCTCTAGGATTAAGAATTCCTTCGAATTCCCGCCTCAGGATCATTCGCGATAAATCACTAATATTAATGCTAAGAATATTCCAAGAATACCTACAATTTCTCAGGTTTACGAGCAGCGTCTAGCGATACTACATTTCTCATCGCACAATGGACGGATCGTAGCTGTAACTATAGAGCGAGTAACAGTTCCTCAAGGACCTCTGCATCATATTCCAGTGGGAACATGCTATGCTTTCCAACATCATGTATGTATGTATCATGTAGTCTTGAGAGAACCCAGCAAACCGCGTCCACCCCAGAACTGAACGCCAACTCCACCCCAACGCCAAAGCCAGTTGCCAGAATCCGCTGTCTGTCTCTTCCCAGGTCGACCAGTCCAGGATCACGCACAGAACACGGTGGAGCAAGTTGAAGTGACTCCACAAAAGTCAAGCACGGGCACAATTCACAGAGAAAAACCTGAAATCGGAACCCGCCTCGAGGCTGTTGAACCTGCACGTTTTTGGTCGCAAAAAAACAGGACCAGATCCAACCAGATCCCTCAACGCATATATAGCCGCCACTCCCGGTGAGGCCGTTCCCAGAAAGAACCCGTGTCCAAGATATCGTGATCGCAGCTATCGGATCGGTGCTCTTCTGAGACTGCTTCCAAGTTGTTCTTCCGTTAAGAATACATGTACAGAAAATAAGGCAAAAAGGACATAACCAGGGAAGGAGACTTTTTTGTTTCAGATCATTAGCCGAGGCTGTGCTCGAGCTCGCGGTTAGTGAAACAGGTGTCGTCAGGAAACTCATTACCTCGTGCGCCGCGTCTTGAGACGGGGCTGAGACGCTATTCCAAAGCGTCAAACAATGTCCCACGCCTCTTCAGCAGCGTGACAGAATTTGCTACAGGCCACACTGGCACTCAGGCTATAGTTGCTGATACTGATCGTGTCGTCCTTGTACTCGTCCGCAAAGTTGTCCTTTCCCTTGGCCATGGCACCCACGAACACGCAGATGCTCTCTCGAGGTCCCAGGGACTCAATGTAGTCCCGGACTCGGACCACGGGTGCGTCGAAACTTAGCGTTACTTTGCGGCAGTTCGGTGGCAGATGGTCGGTGATGGGGTTTTTGATGACCTTCAACAGCTTCTCATTCGAGTTGGTGGATCGGATGGAGAGCCGATGAAGCAGCTGGACCATCAAACCGGCGAACCGCTTGAATGTACGAGGAATCCGGACCGTCGGGCTCACTTCGATCAGAACGCCCTTGGCGGTTTGGATATAGATCTGGAGCTTTCCGGCCTTGTTGATCGGGGAGTCGAGCAGGGTGAGGAGGCACTAGAAGTCAGACAAGCAAAGGTAAGCGCGAGAGAAATCACACGAGGCGCAAATGCGAAAAGGCTTATCAAACCTGGTGGGTGATGTCTGGTCGGGCCTCGCTGATGTCTCGGCCCATCTTACGCATGACACCAATGTGCTCGTCGCTGTTGAGAAGCGAGTACTTCTCTTCCCGACCGTTTCGACCCCCATGCGACGACTTGTACGTTTCCAGACTGGCATTTGATAGCACGACAATCAACCGCTTTGTGTCCTTGTCATGGGCGGGAATTGGCGTATGCTGTTCCGCGACGAGCTGCGGCAGCTCTGGAGGAGGGCATGACTGGGTCCCTGCAAGCCACGGGTGGTTACTCATCTCTGCATTGGGGACGGCTGAAATGCGCGACGGGAAAGAAGAGGGGCATTGGTTATGTGGGAAAGATCTGGAGGAGAGACAAAAGGATCGGGAGCAGAAAGCAGCGGTGAAATGCGGCACCGCTGATAGGCGAAAGAGACATGCAGTGAGGGAGAGCAATCGCAACCTGCAAAAGTCAATTCAACACTTACTTGGCCTCTTCCTCTTACCAGATTTCTCAGTGGAATTCGACATGATTTTGCAGTATTCTAGTGCAAGGATTCAACGGGGGTTCGTCGCAGCAGAGACTGGCTGGGTCACTGAATTTTTTTCTTTAGTGGGGGCGCTCAAACACAAAAAAATGAGCGGCAGAGGTGTGTTTGAGGATGCGGTGGCGAGGACCGTTTTGCAATTAAAGAGAAGGCGGCAACAGGACGAAACAGCGATCGAGAGACCAAAAGAAGGGAGAAGTTAACGCCAAAAGCACGAGGGAGAGGTAATGAAGAGAGAAAGCGTTGGGGGATGGAGTCGCATCAGAGGCTGGAGGGGGCCGTTAAAACTCCGCCAAGCGTTCTGTCGAGACTCGGGTCTCCGCTGGGCTATCTCCCTTGGGAAATGGTCGCGCACGCCGACGGGGCCTCCTCGTGTGCCATGTGGGATGCTGATCCGGACGCTGCCTTGCTTTTTATGGCAAGAGACGACCGGGCTAAGCAGGGACTATTCGCCTGGATTCTGTTTCTTCTGTTGATGCTGCTGTTGTTGTGGCTGGCGCAGTTATCCTAACGGACTGGCTCGAACTGATCCGTAATTTCACTCTCGAGAATCATCTCGAAAGTCGCCAGTATTATGGATGTCTATCTGTAATGTAGGTGCTATCACGATTACTGTGCAACTGGACTGGCTGAAGGACCATAGTATGTCGCGAGTCACCGCCTGACTTGGAGCTGGTCAAGGCTCTTCTTGGTGCGGAGGTGTCACCGCGGGATGTGAGCACGGAGTACTATTCGAAGCTCCAAATGCAGCTATGCATGACTCCACCACTGTGCGACAGTCCATGCTTTTTTGGTACGTCCATGCATTGACAGAAAGAAATACTTGGGCATTATCCCAGTAATTGTGCTTTGAGGCGGCCGGGTTATTGCGAAGTAACCACGACTCCCCTACCGTACAGTTCTGGCGTGGTAGCTGTGTCAAGTGCCTTCAGACCCGTGATCCCATTCTTCCACACTACGATGGGCACTCCACGACAGGAGCTCTGCCTAAGTAGCCTTTGATTATCGTGTACGACGAGAATCGACAATCAGGCGAGCTTGCTTTGTCTCAGAGAGTCTCAGAGAGAGAACGGCTCAGGAGCCAGGCATGAACAAGTGGCTAATGATGCTGAACGCTACGCCTGTAAGAAGTCATCTTCGAGAAAGTACGGCTAGGAATGCTTCCTCCTATCCTAATCTGCTGGTCCTTTAGGCAGCTTAATTACTCGGCCCAGTTGATCTCAACCTACGTGTAGATACTCGCAGAACTGTTCAAGAAATCTTTCTGACATATTCTGGATAGCTTGTAGGTCCATAAGGTGTCGTTCAGCCCATATAAGCGACGGTCTTTGGTCAAGAAGACTGGGAAACATTCTCAAGGGATCCTTGGATATCGAGTCCAGAACTTTATATGCCTTCAAAGCTGGGGATAAATCGCATCAGAACCTCGTCGACGTGTGTTGACCACCAGGCTTCCATTCCATCCAGTATTAGAATATTTCACGTAGCATTAGCAACTCTGACTTTTGGACCTTGCTCGAATGTAAAATCGTCCTTGACTACCTCTTTCGTGACAGTGAGTCCATTCTATTCATTGCGGACAATGTCACGGTGTGGCCATGACCAAACACATCAGATAGCTATGAGAACTCTTCACTTACGACATCCCTGCAGATAACAGTCATGTCTCATGATACGGCTCATCAATACGAGCCGGCTCAACGCATCCCTCAGCCTGGGGGTTGCAAGCTCCAACAGAAGGCAACAGATCTAGAAGCAAAGCGACATAATTGCTTTTCGTCTGCAACCAATCAAAGTGACGTTCGATTGAGACCACGGTTGTATCGTAGAGAGCTACGTCCCTTCCAAGGACTGCAAATTCACAGAGGAGAGGACTAGAAGACGTGACAGACTACTGCTTCGGAATGCTACATCTCAAAGCACAGTATGTCTTGACGCTGTGGGCAAGACATATGACGTGTTAGCCAAGGCAGCGATCTACAGCGGATGACTGTACAGGGTGAAGCAGACGCATAGGTACCTCTGTACAACGTAGTCGATGTCGTGTGGCTCGCAGCCCACGATGCTCTGGGGAAGGAGGCAGGAGCTGCGAATCCAACGCGGCTGGCGAAACAGTCGCAGGACCAGTCAGGAGGCTGGCCAGCGCCAACTGGGGAAGATTAGTCGCCGAGCCAGAGGCAAGGGAGTACGATAACCCTGCTAGGCTGATCTTCGATTCCAACAGTCAGGCTGCACTGTCAATCTGGCATGCCCGGTGGCCAGTAGCGAGGGGGGCGAGGCGTCCAGAAGGCTCCCGTCCCGCCGGGGTTGCTCCCAGTGGACGTTACAGCCCAACCACCTGGGTTGGCAGTCCCAAGCAGCGCAGCCTGAGAGATAAAAGCGCTGCGGTGGAAGCATCCTGCCTGGGCGAGACAATGACGGCCTTGAATGCCCGTCTGCTTCGAGTCCGCGGCGGACGGCGTCTCACACTCGGCCCAAGGTCAGCAGATTTGCAGCGGCGGTCAGATCCTCGATCCTCTTCGTCGGAGAGCCAATCGCACGGACAAGGTGAGCAACCAGCCCGGCTAGCCTGCACGAGGCATTTTGATGGACGGGGCTGGCAATAATTGTCGCCAGTAAGTGACGCGCGCACGGCACTGGGCGGCTGGTGACGTTTCGCTGGCAGCAGCAATATGACCGAATCGGGAATAGCCCTCGGCGCGTCCCCGTTCTTATTGAACCAGCGTATCCAGCAGATCCGCCCGTGCTACAAAAGTAAACAGTATTCTTCTCGCAGTCTTTGAGCAAGACGCCCATGCTCGCCAGTGCTTGATTCTGGGATCCTAGGGAGATGCCGTGGACGGTGACCAATTCATTCAAACGGTAAGACTCCTCGCGACGCGCCCTCCGTCGTGCTCAGCCCTCCGCTAACCGCCTTAAGGGGCCTCATGAAAACATACGGGAGACCGGTCCGGCGCGTCTTTGACGATGACTTCCATCCGGCTGCGAAGAAACGACGCGTCCAGGAGGCGGACGACTCGGACGATGCCGAAACCAATCTTCAGTACGCCATCCGCGAGTCTTCCGCCGCGATTATGTCGAGTCCGTCGCGTCGCACCTCCGTCATCTACTCCGAGGAGACGCAGGACGATGATCTCTCAACGCCACCCTCGTCGCCACCCCGTCTCACCCCTCCGCCAGTCAATACGCGAAAACCAACGTTCTCCTTTCTAAAACGCAAGCGGTCATCGACAAAAGACCCAAGCAATGGGTCGCCGTTGACCGAAGTCAATTCCAACAGCGTGCGCTCTTCGGCAGACCCGCCGAAGAAGTCGCAGAAACACCAGCAGCAGCCTGTGTTGAAGCAACTGCAGATCGATGCAGGCGCCACGGTTCGACGGAGTTGTTCATCCTGCGGGATGGAGTATGTGACGTCCAATGCCGAAGATGTTGAACTGCATCGCAAGTTCCACGACAGGAATTCGACGGGCATTGACCTGGGGAAGGCCTTCGTGAAGGCAAACGCGTCTCGTTGGGTCTACGAAGCCACGCGTTTCGACGAAGGCTACGTCGTGATCGTGGACCGAAAAAGCTCTCCTGCTGCAAGGAACCAGGCAAAGAAGGTTCTCGAGGTCGTCAACAAGGAACTCTCATCTCCTGATATCGATGATGCTGTCTTATGGAGCCAGACAGAGCCTCCAAAGCGCCTGAGGAAGAATGGAAAGAAGGAAGAGACGGATCGATACAAGGTGTTTCTACATATGAAGGAAAGCAGATGTGTGGGCTTGTGTCTCGCCGAACGGATATGGGAGGCGAAACCGGTGAAGCTCGAGCCTCCAAACGGCCGGACAGATCAGAGATCACAGAGCTCTTCCATCACCGTGCAAGATGAATCTCACCCGGCCATCGTCGGCGTCTCGCGCATATGGACGTCCGGTTCCTCTCGTCGGAAAGGAATCGCGATGGATCTGCTGGATTGCGTGATGAGTAATTTCATCTACGGATTGGATATACCCAAAGAGCAGATTGCCTTTTCCCAGCCGACAGAGAGCGGGTTACGATTGGCAGAAGCGTTCTTCGGGACTGACGAGCCGTGGCATGTGTATACCGAAAGCTAGTATCTCAGAAAGATTATTATAAGTTGGATCTCATAAGGGCTTTTTTTGGGTTAGAATCGGGGGAGGGTAAAGTCGATGGGACTGGGTTTTCTCTTTGTGGACCTCTGAGTTCGCCGTTAATGGCGGTTTGTATGTAATTGTATCATAAGTTATTTTAGTGCTTCCAGTCCATTTGGAATGGGATAGTGGCCAAGTTGTTTCAAAGACAAAGTTGGCATCAGTCATGTTGGGCTGTATTTTCAAATCGTCTTTGTCGCGCGGGTGGACAAGGGCGACTGAGCTGAATTGCCGAAAGCGGCGGTGCGCGAGCAACTTCTCGCCGCAGCTCAGCAAGCTTGCAACTTATCCTGCCGTTTTCTTATCTCCAACCCACCGACCCCTTTGCCCCGCTCTCATGCTCGGACCTGCGCAGGTGCTCTGCGATGTCTGGATCAAATCCTTTCCGCCGTAGCAAGTCGATAGCAAAGGACGAGTCCTTCCCGCCTCCTCCGAGCGGCCACGCGGTACCACACGGGACGACCACAGCTTCCCCAAGGATTGTCGATGGTGTGTGTTCATCGTCCTCTGGGCAATGAGTTATCTATATTCATGTGATCCGTATTAACTGCTGCAGATCATGAAGCCCACTCCTCGTCTCGCCCTAAGACAGTGCGCATCGCGTCCCCTCCAGTCCCTTCCTCGCCTACCGAGTCCATATCATACTTCCCCAAGGTTCCTTCGATAGCATTCGGAGCCCATCGCGGCTCACCACCGCCAGAGAGCTACGATTTTGCGTCTTCAGATGATTCTGCGTCCAACCCATTCAATCCGGATTCATCCGCGAGCGACCATGATGATGGGGAGTTTGAGATCACAAACCCCGCGAGACAGAACGCTATATCGTCAGGGATTCCCTCTGACAGCAATGATCGCCGGGCTATGGGCACAGGGAATGGGACATCATTGAGCTCTCCAGACTCGCAGCGGGCAGTTCCAATTGAACCGAACTATCCGTCGAATGCTGAGGCGAAATCAAGCGGGAAGCCCAAAGCTGCTCTTGACGTGGATGCGTTTACTCGACTACTTTTAACGGGTGATCCCGGGAAGCAACCGGAGACGACGACATCTAACAGACCCGGTGAACGGTCTCACTTTGATTCCGGACTTGCCAGTGACAATAGCAGTATCAGCAATGCTGACACCACGGCCGGATCTCGACCGTCCACCGAGTCTCGTCCTCGCACGTCGCACGAGACGCCGACATCAGAGGCAGAAGAGATGCGTTCAGATTCACATAGGCAATCCATCTCTGGGGAGAAGAAGTCGAAGCCTCCGCCACCCAAGACTCGCCATGGCAAGTTGATCAACCCCAATAGTTCGTCTCCGGCGTCTACCACCCAGCCCGCTGAAGCACCTCCACCATCCCGTGTTTCTCATCGACAGAGTTCACCGTCGGAAACTTCAGGTTCACTATCTTCTGAGCCTCGCTATTCAGTACCCTCGCCGCCGTCGGCGAAGTCTTCCAACATATCTGATGATGCTGGGACGACGGAGTCTTCTTCGCTCAAGAGGGCTCCGTCCCAGTCAAAGAGACCACCCACCCCGCCACTGACCCGCCGGCACAGTAGCAAGGCTGCTTCGCGAGACAAACCTCGTCAGATATCGTTGCCCTCTGGAGGACTGGGGTCGCAGGCAACCGGCCCAACGAGTCCTAGCCTCAAGACCCCACCACCACCACCGTCACGACGTCACGATAGGCCTCTAAATACTCTCCATTCAGAAGCATCTTCCCAACTGAAGTCTCCTCCTTCACAGGATCCTTCGACCCCGTCGAGTCTTCCACCGAGCGAAGATTCCGCAACGGGAGTGGCATCACCACCCTCCCGGAACCCATCGGTCAAACGAACACCGTCTGGTTCTACGACGAATGGATCCAATATGCCGCCGCCTCCCCCTCCTCCACGGCGCATCCGAGCCTCGAGCAAGAGCAGCACGGGCAGTGCGAATCCTACATCGGCGCAGCCTGACCGGGATGAGGAACGAGGTGATGACATATGGCCTCGTCCGTCGAATGCGGAAGACATCCTGGCAGATCTATCCCGACTTCAGAAGGAGGTCGATGATCTTCGGGGCCGCTATGAGAGCCGCCTGGCTAGTCATTAACGATTTACGAGTGGACGCCTTTTTTCAAAAATACCCATTGGAAAACACCACTTGCTCCATCAGAGGTGTATTTGATTTCATTGTTTTCATTTTGTTTATATATTTTTGGGAGGGCATGTCATCGTCCCGATAGAAGGGATCGGCATCTCATCGATGTGGATTACCAGATTCCAAAGGACCAACTTGGTCGCACCACTGGTTACGACAGGATACGGAATGAAGAAGCCCGGCACATATGCTCACAGGCAATAAATGGTATATAAATATAGTATGCATAGCACGCTGAGTTGAAGTATGAGGAATACCAGATAGATCTTGCTGCTAAGACCGGAATCCAGAACATAGCTCTCCGCCTGTGGAACAGCTTCAGAAGGCTAATGCAGGCTTGTAACTTTGTCCTCTCCGTAGTGGATTATTGCCCGTGTCTGGAGCTGGCAAACGTGGATGGCGAACGTGTAACGTGTCTCAGTCACAATGGCAAAGAGTTGGCGATAGATCACACAATTGACCATCGTTCTCGTTCTTTGTCTGCGTGCTGAGTGCTGTGCTGCCTGCGTCAACGACTGCTGGGCCATGACGTCGGCCGGCCGCTGCCATTCGCTGCCCGATTAGTCGATGAGCTGACCGCGATCTCTCTCTCTCCCCCAGCGATCGCGAACCCCACCGGCTCACCACTAGTTGCAAGTTGCAGCCTGCATGCTGCTCGGACGTCCTGCATACCTACTTACATTCGAGGCCTTGTTGATGGCAGCGCGCGAATTGATAGGAAACAGCCTTTTTCTCCAGAAACACGCCCCTCTCCATCCATCTAACTCTGGCGTCCAGCTCTCCGTCTCCCGATTCCCGCAAGTGACTGACCCAGTCCAGTCGACCTATTCAATAACCGGCCAGTAGCCGATCGAGTCTACATACAGTGCCGTCTTTTTTGATTCTTAAGGCATCGCCTCGAGGGCGTCTGTGTCGCGTCATATTTTTCTTTCCTAGATTGGAAGCACTTCCATTCCAGGTGCGCTGGCTGGGCAGCCAAAGCATTCCGAATCGGGTGCTCTTGGACGACCAAGACCCAGGTTTCTATCTCGCTTCAATCAATCGCCTTCCTCTGCCTGCGGACACTGTCTCTTGTACAGTACCTGTGTTTTTCATACAGGAATAACGGCAGCAGATGTCGGGCGGCAGAATGTCCACTCCTACTCTGATCAACCTGCCACCTCCACCGTCTGACCCTGTCACTCCTTCTGACATGGGCCCGTAAGATGCCATTTCATTATCTCCTTTTTCTACTGTGAAGTCATGTTCGTGGCGACGCTGACAGGTCTATTCAACCAATTCCAGAGGCACCCCAAACTCTGGCACGACTTCGTTGTCTGCATTGTCGACGACCGCGATCAAAGACGGCCACCAAGGCCAAACTCACTCGCATAGCCGCCATGCGCACCACTCTTCCACTGGGTCTGCGTCATCGACCACGATCCTGGATGCAGAGCGCGCCGATCGCATTTCGCGTCTCGCTGGGCTGGAGCGCGTGGCTGCGGCTCGCGCTGGTGGCTCGCAGAATGCTGCTGCTGCTGCTGCTGCTGCTGCTGCTGCTGCTGCCGCTGCCACAAACCTACCCTACACTCCCGGATACTTTGATAACTTCCCGCATATTAAAGAGAGAAGCACGGTCGGAAGTGCCAGCGCCACAGGCAGTGTAGGTGGACGCACGACCTGGGCGAGTGCCAGTAGCGATGCGTTCGATCCAGACAAGATGAGCGAAGATCCTGACGACGGGGTCTCCAGTGTCGGCGGGATGAGCGACGAGGGCAATGCCAGCCTGGTCGGGTTTGGCGAAGGTGCCAGCAGCACCGTCAGCGGCCCTGTTTCCAGCGCCAGCATCGGCAGAGTGCCTTCAGCTGGCGGTCGCCCAGGATCCTTCGGCAGCCCGTCGACCAACAACAACCGGGCCAGCGCCGTGCCCTCATACCTGCAGTATGCCACCGGAAGTCCCATAAGCGGCGGCCAGCAGCGGCCTTCGTCACCATCGCCGATCGGGTCGAACACCCCGGAACCGTTCCAAGACGCGCGGATGATCGACGGCGTGACATATGACCCGGATATCATCGACACTACTGTTCGGCCCCCTCCTCATCTCGTTCCACTGCGAAGCCAGTCTTCTGGTGGAGAAAGTTCTGATCTCTCTGGGCAGATGGCTCAGAGTACGTCGATGGAGCAGGATTCGCTGAGGTAGGGGCCTGCGGAGTCACCAGTTGCCACTAGGGTCAGTCCTGCGATAGCCGATGGTGACGGGCATTCTCTTCTTGGTTTGTGTTTCTTATTATTGGAGGACTTCCTTTTTTTGTTCTGTTTTCATGGGTCACAGGCTTTGCTTTTCTTTATGGTATCCTTTGTGAATTCTCGCGTAGAGCTGTGGAGACTCACTGTCATATGATGGAACAGTACATAGTTAGGGAGGGTACTACTTTGGCGCAACTGGCCAGGAGCCATCGGATTCAAGGAACTACTACTTACTACTACTGTACGGAGTATTGTATTGTATTTTCTATTGTATTATTTTATTGCTAGGAAGGATTGTTGATGAATAATGATACCTGAGATGATGATAATGAATAAGTGATTGATGATGAATGACCATCCGAATGTCAAGCTGTTGAATCAGTCTGTATATTATATTCCTTGTCGAACTCGAACCTCGTATTGTGTTGACTTTTGTATATAGATGTTGACACCCGGCGGCCCATGGTTCAATCATTCATCGATTCAGGAGGAGATCGAGACAATGGACAATTGGTCTGGAGCCACGACAATAGCTCTTTTGCCACGAGCAGAAATTTCTACAACTATTGTCCTTGTATAAATTATATTTATTTTTATTTTATTTTATTTTACTCTATTTCATTTTATTTTAATTTTTGTTAAAAAAAAAGAATACAGTAGTTAAAGTAGCTGAGTTGCAGCCAAGCTCTCCCGCCGCCGCCGTTCTTCCGCCTCTGCAAAGCTCCGACTTTTTTTGCTCTCTTTCCTCTTCGCTGCCACCCGCTCGCCCTCTACGCCTCCGTCCGCTTTCCACCCTCCACCCTCCCTCCTCCCCCTCTTCTCGCGCTGAAGTCTTCCCGTCCATTGTTCGTTGCTGGCATTGACTTGTCAAGCACGGGGGATTCCAGGACCGAAGACGCCTTACCAGTTGTTCTGACCGCAAGCCTCCAGCAGCTTGTTTCGCGTGTGCGTGTGTGTGTATACACCTTTTTTTGTGCGCCGCTGCTACCTCCGAACCTCAGTTGGAGAAGAAGGAGAGAAGAAGTGATATTCCCTGTTGGTTGGGCGCATAGAAAAGAAAGAAAGAGGGGAAAGGACTGAGATTTTGCGTTGTTCACGCTAAACTTTTCTTTTCACTCTCTCGCACACATACACACACCTGTTGTCAGTCTGTGTTCTGGAGAGATATTGTCACATATACGGATTCTTCACCAACGCCGATCTTGCTATAATTTTTTTTCGAGATTTTTTCTTCGAAGAGTCCGCGTGCTGCTTTTCGCTGTGGCTTTGAATAGTCATGGCGCCTCCTACACAGATTGCTTGTGAGTTTTTTTCTACCGTTTCCTGCGTTCCATGCCAAGTCTCCGCCTGTTGTTGTGAGCTCGTTCCTGACTCGACGCAGTTCGAACCCTCAAGGAAATTGGCATACTGGATGCCGCTCCTGTATACCAGCCTGTGCCAGGGTTTGTGAGGTATGAATGTCCAGTCATGACGCTTTCCGCACGGATCTAGCTAATCTCGCCCTTTACAACAGGCCTGAAGGCAACCTCCGCTGCTGCGCTTATTCTCCATGCGGACGATATTTCGCATGGGCTTCTCCGGAGCGGTATGTCTGCTAATCGTGACTGTGGACCCGGGTGTGCGTGCGTCCTAACATATGGTTGTTTTCTAGTGTCACCATCGTCGATCCCTCCGACGGCCACGTCATCACCACGCTTCCCGCGGAGAACGTGTTCGAACTCGGCTTCTCGCCACTGGGCACGTACGTGATAACCTGGCAGCGGCCGTCCAAGGACGAGAATGGTGACGCCGTCAAGAACCTGAAGGTCTGGCGCGTTGAGGGGAGTGCTCAAGGAGGTGCCGGCGAGGGCGGCGACGAAAGCTCGATTGTGGGTCGTTTCGTCCAGAAGTCGCAAACGGGCTGGAACTTGCAGTACACGTCTGACGAGCGCTTCTGCGCCCGCGCCGTTACGAACGAGGTCCAGTTTTTCAAGAGTGACGACCTCTCGACCGTCTGGAACAAGCTACGTGTGGAGGGTGTGTCGGATTTTGCGCTCTCGCCCGGGAAGACTCACTCGATTGCCGTGTTTGTGCCTGAGCGGAAGGTTCGTCCTGCATCCGTCTGGTTTCAATGGTGGCAACGCGACTAATTTCTTCTCCGTGCAGGGACAACCGGCTGTGGTCAAGGTGTTCTTAATCCCTCAGTTCGGCACTCCAGTCTCTCAGAAGACCTTTTTCAAAGGCGACAAGGTCCAGCTGAAATGGAACAGGTCGGGCACGTCTCTGATTGTGCTCGCACAAACGGACGTCGACAAGTCCGGCAAGAGCTACTACGGAGAGACGACCCTTTATCTGCTGAGTGCGACGGGTGGATTTGACTCGAGAATCGATCTTGGTAAGTCTTGCTTGCGAGGCGCTCGCTTGGATGGTTGGTTTACTAACAGGTTACCAGACAAAGAGGGCCCAATCCACGACGTGACGTGGTCCCCCAACTCGAAAGAGTTTGGGGTGGTATATGGCTATATGCCTGCCAAAACCACGATTTTCAACCTTCGCGCTGTGGCAACACACAGCTTTCCTCTGGGGCCTCGCAACACGATTTTGTTTTCTCCCCATGGTCGCTTCGTTCTGGTTGCGGGCTTTGGCAACTTGGCCGGCCAGATGGATGTGTACGATCTGGAAAAGAACTACAACAAGGTCGCCACTATTGAGGCATCCAATGCCACTGTTTGCGAATGGTCGCCTGACGGAAAGCATATCCTCACTGCTACGACGAGTCCCCGGCTGAGAGTTGACAACGGGGTGCGAATCTGGCATGTCAGTGGCAACCTGATGTACAATGAGGACATGAACGAGCTCTACCAGGTTTGCTGGCGACCTCAGAGCACCACTCAGCACCCTCTCGGGGACCCATTCAACCCCGTTCCAGCACCCCATTCCTCTGCTGTCGAGTACCTCGCCAAGAAGAAGACGCCCTCGAAGCCCGCAGGTGCTTACCGGCCACCTGGAGCTCGTGGACAAGTGACGCCATTGGCGTTTAAGAGAGAGGACGAAGGCGGTGCGGCTTTTGTGAGGGACGGGACGCCCTCCTCGGGTGCCGGCGCCACAAATGGGTTTAGTAAACCCCGGAGACAGGTGCCTGGCGCAGAGCCCGCCGAGTATGTGCCTCCGGGAGCTGCTCCCGGAGGTGGGGTGGCTCTGCCACCCGGTGCTGAGCCGGAGGAGAAGCAGCTGTCCAAGTCGGCGGCGAAGAACAAGAAGAAGCGCGAGGCCAAGAAGGCGAGAGAGAATGCGGAGAAGAACGCCAACGCCAACGCCAGCGCCGCGGGTACGGAAGGTACCCCAGAGCTGACGCCTAGCCCTGAGCCTCGGGGCCATGAGCGTAGCCGCTCCAAGGGCAACAACCGAGGCCGGGCAGAAAGCAATGCCAACCGACCCAATGGGGCCCCAACGGGGCCTGCGCAAGGTAATAATAACAACAACAAGGCGAATGCCAAGCCTAACAACGGTGCAGCTGCACCCGTAACGGACGGAGCAACGGACAACACTCCTTCTGCCACGACAGGAGCGACAGGAGGGGCTGCCAGCACGCCGCAGGACAAGCGGATCCGCAGTCTCCTGAAGAAGATCCGCGCGATCGAGGAGCTGAAGATGCGGCTGGCAGCGGGCGAGAGGTTGGAAGACACGCAGATGAAGAAGATTCAGACGGAGGACGCGGTTCGCAAGGAGCTGGAAAGTTTGGGCTATAATGGGTAGACCCCGTCACCATTCCCTCTTTTGCCATTATTAATATAAATAGGCGGGGGGGAATCCCTCGGATTCAAGCAAGTGTCATGTTGAATAGCAAACACAAACACCAAAACCTGGAAATGAACCCTAGTTACCCTACCTAGCTAGGATCAGGAGGAACCCGCTCTCTGTCGTGAATCTGAATCTAGAAGATTTCCCCCAAAAAGAAGTACTCCGTACAGTCAGTACTGTACGTAAATATATATATATAGCTTTGCTACAGTACGTCGCAACAGCTTCCCATGTCGTGTAGTAATTCTATAAGAATACTTCATTGCCAGCAATGACACCCCTATACAAAGAACTATTAATCTGAACTTGATTGAGTTCACTGTACATACATACATATCTGGCCCTCTGAGAGCTACCTACCTAGGTACGTAGAGGTATACAGTACAGTACAGTACAGTACAGTGCAGTACGTAGGATGTTATTATTAAGTATTGCCCTTAGCTAATATAAAATAATTTATTATTATAATACCTATGCTAATATAATATGAAATTGAATACTAATATAATTAATCCCTGTTATTTATATGTAGAAAGTCTCTCTTTCTCTCTCTCTCTCAGGTATACCTAGACCAGGGATTTATTGTCTTTTTCGAGAGTGATATTACATGTAAGGCTTGTATGTAGGACTTACTGTATGTATGTACTGTACAAAGAGTTTTTTTTTGACCATTAGAGGGGTGTTTATAATAATAGCTACCTGGTAATATGTCAGACATATTGATTATCTAGCTAGCTAGTTACCTAACTACCTTCCTACGTTAGGCAGGTAAACAACTATTTATTTAGTGCGAGTATCAATCAGTCAGGGATGAACAAACGAACGAACGAATGAATGAATGGGCAAGTAATTAATTAAGGACTGACCTTATATACGAAGTATATAAGGTGAGTACCTATAAAAAATAAATGAAGTGAGCAGAATTCCCTGACTCATCCATCCAGCTCATCACTTCACCCGGAGTAAGCTAGCTGCTCGCAGAGATAAGATATTTTCCTTTTCTTTTTTTTTGATCTACGTAGGAAGATGCCTACGGTACATTACATATGGTATGGTATATAAATATAGTTTTTCTCTTACGTATATGTATATGTGTATGAATGTACCATTTCATATTGTCCTGCTTAAAAGCCATATCTATTCCCCCCTAATTTACCAGGCCCAAGTTCCCCCTTCTTCTCGCGCCTCCTACATACTTTTTATTTTCTTGTCACCCAATGTGGGGTTTGATCTTCACTCAGCACGGAAGAAGAAAAAACAGACTGGAGCCAAGCAGTAGTAAGTAGTAGAAACAGCACGAGAAAGAAAGAAAGGGAACCGTCGTGGACCAGATAAATTTTTTATGTTTTTCAGGGGAAATAGATACCAGCTTTGTTTGTATGGAGCTGAACCATACTGCAGGAGGTTGGTGAAAATGGCAGACTTTCATGAAAAAACTTGATGTTTCGCGCCGAATACAAAGCTTATTCCTTCGCTGTTTTCCCGCACTCCTCTCTTTGAGTGAACAAGGAGAGGGAAATGCGAAGAAAGAAGGAATTTCAAGGCATGGACCTCGCCTTGCGCTCCACCTGACGGCGCGATTTGGGATGGAAGAGAATGGTAAGGAAGGAAGGAAGGGAATGAGTGAGGGAATGAGATTCAGACAGAAAGGATATCATTATTTTTGGTAGTAGAAGAAGGCTGTAGTGGAAACTCCTGGGTATCAGATTTCATTCCAACAAATACTTCGCTCGTTCATTCGCTGTCTGCACATTCGCTGCGGCTAGGTGAATACACGAGTCCGTTTCAATGGGCTTCTGAATCGACTGCCCCCCGCCATGCCGCTCAACACCCGGTCCATCCCGTCGACATCCAGCTCTCCCCGTCGAAGCATCAGCTGATCGGTTTCGGCAGAAGGCTGTTGCACTTTCTCGTGCAACTCTGCCCCTGTCTTCGCTTGCTGCTGCGGTCCCGATCCCGTCAGCTTCGGGGCGAGAATGATCAACCGGTGCTCTGCAGTGATCAAAGTATCGAATTCACGCCGGTTCGCTTCGCGTTCCTTCCGGGCCGCAGCTGGCAGGTGGCTGATCCCGGTCAGCCTCTCTCCTAGCAGATGTACATTACCTATGTTAGTCACTCTGCAGCGGCTAGAAGCGTCAAACGTTCCCGTAGACTTGACCGCGTTTCGCCACAGCGACAGCAGACTGGGAATCGTAGCGATCTGGTCACCATGGCGGATCAAGATCGACTCTTCCGGAGCGGGATCTCGCGATGAGTTGATCTGGACAACTGATAGTTCGCCACACAGGGACGGTGAAGACGGACTTTGTGCGCCCTTGAAAAGGCTATCTTCTCGAACACGCCGTGTTGAGGGTGTCATTGGCGCAAACTTGGCCCGCTGGTCTGGTGGCGTTGGCCCGCCACCACCGACCTGAGACTTGCTCGTCTGCGGGTTCCCAACAATGCGGCCGCTGACCGCGAACGAAGTCAAGGACCCTCCAGTAACGCCATGGATACTGGACTGACCGCGAAGTGGTCCAGGCTCGCTTCCAGGGCCTGATCCCTCGACATCCCAGACGCCCCATTCACCATCAGCCAGGAGAACCATTACGGCTCTTCCAGCGAGAACCCACGCGGCATCAATAACCGTTTTTCGACGGCCAAACCCATCTGCAGACTGTTCAAATCCTGGATACAATGTGATCAGCCATCTCCCTTCGGGCTCGACTGTCTCGCTGTCAGTGCCTCTAGAAGTTCGGTTAGATTTGGTGGCTAGGCAAGACAAGATCTTGACGTAGCCATCCGGGAACGCCACAAGCAGATTTGCATGTCGCTCCGATGGGTATGGTGAAGGGTTGAACGAAATGCTCTTTGCCGGGGCAGGTAAAGCATGTCTCTGTATAGGGTGGAGATGCTGTGGCGAAAGAGTGAAGCTGGTCTCTCCGCGCGTCGAACGTTCAATGACAGGAATTCGATACACAAGAAGTGTTCCCGTCGCCTCCGCAGCATGCGTGGCGACAAGGAGCTCCCACTTTTCACCGTCCCGAGCCGGTGCGGATTCGACCCTGGAAAAGGAGGCCCGCCTCTGGGATCGGCTGCGTGTCGAATCGTCTCCGCCTGCCTGACAAGTGAATGTAATGGATACCCCTGTTGGAATTTCATTGTGAGATACACTGCCGCTCATTGACAGAGTCTGGATTCCCCATGTCGAAGGTTCAGTGTTTGTGGGATGCGGAGGAGTGAGCGGCACGACCACAACCCTCGTTGATGAGTCCGCACAGATCGCAGAGACAACAATCATTTTGGTCAGGATCGGCGGGAACGCTTCGAGTGATGAGCGCGCCTTCTCCGGGAGGAAAGAAGGGACGGCCACGCCGAGAACTTTCATTCCCAACGGTATGTCAATATGCCGGAGAATCTGTTCGTACGGATGGGATGCATCGACCTCTGTCTCTTCATCTTCAAATTGCACGGCAGGTTGTTCAACCTTGGCCGGTTCCGGCGCAGGCTCTTCATCATCGGAATCAATGATCATGACAGCGTCGTCATGGGTGCCATTGGGCTGCCTCTCCTCCGATTTCTCGGAGACAGCTGGCTTCTGTAGAGGCAGAAACGACCGCCCTCCTCTCCAAATTATTCTGAGCCCATTCTCATAGCCGTAGATGACTATAGCAGAGCCGTTAGGAGCAAGAACAGGATAAGGTTTGGCAGCGTAGACGCGATGCGGGAGTTGATAGCTGTAAACCAACGCGTGATCAGCAGGGACCAGTAGAGAACAGCCAGCCAGCTGCAGGAAGCGCATACCTCAGTTGTAGCCCATCATCCCTCCGACGTACAAGCGGCCTTGCGAGAGAACTCGACATGGTTGCGGCTATGAGTGATGGCTTCAGGGCTGGATCCACTAAAGTGCTGAGGTGGAATCTCTAGGCAACAGGCACGAGTTCAACGCATGGTTTCAAGTAGACAACCCCCCTGAAGTAGATCAACAATACTGGGGTGGGTGGTGCGTGAAGGGTTGAGGTGAAAGTTGTGAGTGGGAGATTCCGCCCTGGCTTTTTTCGATGGAAGAAAACCAAGCTGTCGCGCGGCGCGTCACGTTCTCCGCACTGCGGAACAGAAGCTCCAACACTGCACCGTCGGGTGCTGTGACAGCACCACGAGCGCTGGAAACTGAGAAACGGCCTTCGAAATCAAGAGAATGGACCTGGCTCGTTTCCAGGCTCCCCAAGCAGGACTGACCTCGGGAGCTTCTCAATATCCGCGGCGACAATGGCAACGGTTCGATCACTCGGTCTTCACCAGCCCCCCGCGCTTCCTTTCCTGATAACTGAATCCCTTCTACCTCCAGACCCATCAGAGGATGACTATGTGTGGCAGACGCTAAATGTCGAGGATCCATCTGGAAAGTCTCACGACGAGGATATTATCTACACTAAAACCTGCGTGGTTTGGAGCCGAGGCGGCGTCGTGAAGAGGGTCTTCAAGGTCGATATTGAGAAGGAGGAAATACGACATGTCGTCCTTACATCTTTCCCATCGGGGAAAACCAACAAGCCTGCTGGTCTGTCGTCTCAGTTGGCCACTAGGGATTGTTCTGCAGGTGGACGACAGGACGGACAGAAGGAAAAGGAGCAACACGATGAAATCCCTAGGCTGATCTTGAACGCCGATGGAGATGGACTGGCTGGCGATTTGAACGGTGTTTCTAGCGACCTGTCTAGAGCCTTGGTCGTGGTTCTTAAGACTCAGGCACACATCTTCTTCTTGGCTGGGAACAGCCATGTTGTACCTTTGCCCTTTGAAGTGGATTCTGTCTTTGCGTCTCCACGAGGTTTGGTGTTTCAAAGAAAGATTCATGACGAAGGCTCTGATGCTCTTCCCACGGCGCCGCCAAACTCTTTCGTATCTTCGCAAGCGCAGGCAGATTTTCGGTCGTCTCAATCCTTTCGATCATCAAGAGGACAAAGCTCTCGTCTATCTTCGACGGTTTCTCCGGCTCAACCATCACGATGGGCTCCAAAACATGATAATAATGCAGATCTACCCAGGGCCTTTTCTCTAACCGATCCTCATTCTGAGATGGGTTTAGTTGTTGCCAATCAATCCTCCCGCTCTGCATACGGCGAGCCTAAGGGGTTTGACACTCTCGACCCTGCCGATGAGATAGTATACGTGTCCGACACAAACGAACTGAAAGGTGTTGACCGGACCCTGGCTGATTTCCCCCTGATATTTGTCGTTACATTAAATGCAAACACAGGCCTATATACCCTTTGGACAGCACGGTATAGGGAAGAAGAGAGCAGGCAAGATTCGAAAAGGCGAAAGATGCCATTGGCTAGCGGTGCCCGTTCAAAGAGGCGCAGCTCTCATTTTGGTATGGCAACAGGTGCAACTACCCCGGCAGTTCGTCCCTCTGGCATGAGAGAAAGCTTTGGAACCGCACGAAACATGTCGGGAGTGTCGTACCCCCAGGGTTACCAAGTTGAAGAAAATACAAACGAAACAGATCTTGCTTCCCAGATCGGTCATGAATTTGGAGACATTGGCGGCGTATCTCTGAAGACATCAAGGCGAGTGAGTTCATTGCTTGCCAGAGCTGATCTCGGGTCCAGCCAAGACAGAACGACTTTTTCAGACCTTGCTACTGGAAATCCAAGCAACTCTGCTACGTATGGTAGCTTGCGGCAATCGATTGGAGGTTTCAGTAATCGAGCAAGTTTCGGATTCAATCCTAGAAGTTCTTTCCCCGCTGGAAATGCTTCGGTGTATAGCACCAATAGCAGCTTCCTCGATGCTCCTGTTGATCGGCTCCTGGAAGAGCTGAACAACGGTGGTGACTTTGAAGGGTTTGAAAGCATGGATCTTACGGGATCAACGTCAGGCCTCCCCAAAGAGATGATGCTTCGAAAAGTGGAAAGCTTTTCGTCAGGCCTTTCTCCTGGCATCTCGTTTAGTGACTTGAAGAACTCTCGCAAACCAAAGATATTCACCCTTCGACCTAGTGGTGGCGAGGACTTGCGGAAGGGAGACTCGACAGCCATTGCTCTTTGCCTGCTCGACCGTAACTCAAAGTCTCTCGTTGTGATGAATCTGAAGATTGAGAGGGTTACTTTGTCTGCAGAAGACCTAGCTTATGCCCGAAAACAAAGGAAGGGACACAAAACAAGCCAACAGTCTTTAGTCGTCCATGCAACAGACATACGGCGCGGTTCCAATATACTAGACGCTTGTAAGATTGTCGATGGCGATGTTTCTCGAATACTAGCATTGAGCTCAACCATGGACGGTCGAGGCGAACTGACGCTCCAATCTCCATGGAGTACACCAGTTAAGATCGACCTGCCCTCTAATCTGTTGCTGCATGAGCCGCATCGGATGTCGATTCCTAGACTATCAAATCGCCCACAAGATACCGGTCTGAAGAGAGTCATAGGCGATTCCTCGCTCAAACTGATCGGCGTGGACCATCCATCTTCTCATGGTAAAGTGGACGTGATCGATTCTCAAAAGAGGCGGCATCGCATCCAAATTCAGTTGCAGCCGAGCAATCCCCTTGTCAAGAAGATGTTGGCAGTTTGCCGGTTTGTCCTCAAAGACTCGGCGGGAGCTGGAGATGGATTGATTGTTGGCTGGTGGGAGGTGCTGAGGTGGCTTCGTTCCAGAGAAGTGAACGAGAATGACTTGGAATGGACTGCAATGGTGGTCGTCCTCTTCACAATGGCGGTTGGGTTCATCGAGTCCAGTCAACCGCAGCCTGCGACTCCGGTCAAGCAGACTCGGAGAAAGAAAAGTCTCTTGCGATCGAGTAGCGGCAGCTATGTGGATCTGGAGAGCTGGAACTCAATGTTAGAGCAGATGGCAGGGTCATCCGGAATCTCCTCACCATGGATGATGAGTAGTTCCTGGGCATGGGTTTCAGAGCAGGACGGTGACGATTTTGCTGGCTCGCCTCGGCACGGAAAGTCTCCTAAAATAGAACAACGGCCTTTTGCTGCATCTTCTGCAGCGTCGAGGGATTATCCAAAGAATTCCTACTTGATTCGATGTGCCAGTCTGGCACGAGAGTTCTTTGAAAGCCCGCAGGGCGAAGCTGCTTCTGGTTCAGAAGGCTACCTTCCCACTGCCGTCTCTCAGAACCAAAACACTCGGCGGACCGCCTTATGTACTATCCTTATTGGTCTGCACCTCCTTCGAGAGGAACAGAAGCTTTCCGTGTGCGATAGCGAGTCTTCCTACCGGGAGATGGGCCTGCTAGCTCCTGTTTTGGCCCAAATTGGAGGATGGCTGGGCTGGCCGTCGTGGACGTGGAAGGATGCCGGTTATTATCTAACCGAAATGGCAAGCATGGATCGGTGGCTTTTTGAAGACACACGCATATCGGGTCTCGAAGTCCCTGCAGAACCTTTCGCTCCTCCTTCGATATTTGCTTTCTTAAAAGACTCTTGGAATCAGCCTTCATCTTCCTTCTTCACTCTTCTGGACATTGTTTCCGCCGCAGACCGCGAACCTGAAAAGGGGAAACTTTGGCATGAGGCGTTTAGTCTAACTCCTAGGACCCTGGCACTGACTGGTTTCATGTCCGAGGTCAGCCAGAAATCGACCACTGTCGATAGGACAAAGCTGTTGCTTCGTTGGGGCCTGACAAGTAACGTTATTGAAACTTTCCCCGAGGGTGTCAGCGCACCGCTTTACGAGATCATCGTGCGCTGCCAGATAAATCCTCCAGCATCGTGGACTGCAGAACTCGTGGAACTGATCGATCGAGACGATCTTTATTTGTCCATGAATACCGAGAATTCCATGGCACCAGTGTCGCGGTCCCAGCCTGCTTCAAGCCACGATGCTATACGCGACTTCCACCACATTGGAGCTTCGACATTGGATGTCGACCTGACCAATTCTTTTGAGGCTTCCATCGAGGCGGATCGCATCGCCATTACGAAATTGATCTTCCGGGAGGATCGGAGATTTGTGGAAGCATCCAAGCTTTTGAACCAGTCCAAAGCTCCGGTGGCGCAGTGTATTCCTGAGCCTGAATGGTCTGATTCCGACCTATTAGAAGCACAAAAAGAGGTGGTCCAGCTTGTCACTCTGAGGACCCTTTCTGTTCCTGCGGGTCGGGGCATGTTCATGTTCAGTGGTCGCTCGCCGTTATTGACCGAAAAGCTCCCAATTCCATCATTCTCGCTGCAGTGTGTTATGAAACCGTCAAATGTGACCATTAGCGCAGACCGATCCCTGTTCAGTGAGGAGAAGGTCTGCTGGGCCTTCTTTCATAATGGTGCTGCAACGGGTCTTGCTATTTCAAGGGCTTCTAAGGGCATTGACACCTCCTGGATCCTGTTCAATAAACCTCAGGAGCTAACTAATCGACATGCCGGCTTTTTGCTTGCCCTTGGGCTGAACGGCCATCTCAAAAATTTGGCCAAGTGGGTCGCCTTCAAGTACTTAACACCGAAGCATACGATGACATCAATCGGCCTTTTGTTGGGACTCTCAGCATCGTATTTAGGCACGATGGACACGCTCATAACCCGCCTTCTTTCGGTGCATGTCACCCGGATGCTTCCCCAGGGCGCTGCCGAGTTAAACCTGTCGCCTTTGACACAGACTGCGGGCATTATGGGAATTGGACTGCTCTATTGCAATTCTCAACACAGACGGATGAGTGAAGTCTTGCTGTCGGAGATTGAGAACGTTGAACAAGAAGACAGCACGATCTCTCAAGAGGATCTGCGAGATGAGGGCTACCGACTAGCGGCGGGATTTGCTCTCGGGTTTATTAACTTGGGTAAAGGCAAAGACTTGAGGGGCCTGCGAGACATGCAGGTCGTCGAGAGACTGCTTGCTTTGGCCGTCGGGACAAAGAACGTTGATCTTGTCCATATCCTGGACCGAGCCACGGCCGGAGCTACCGTTGCTCTCGCGATCATTTTCATGAAGACGAATGACGAGGCTCTCGCCCGCAAAATCGACATCCCAGACACCACGGTGCAGTTTGACTATGTTCGACCTGACATTTTCTTGCTTCGAACGCTGGCCCGACATCTCATCATGTGGGATAGTATCTGCCCAACCTACGAGTGGTTTGCTCAGAGTATTCCGCCTGTCTACCGACGGCGTTATCGCCTTACGGGAATCCGCCGTTTACGCAGCGATGACATGCCCTTTTTCAATATTATCGCAGGACTCTGTTTTGCGATTGGGCTTCGATACGCAGGTTCGGCTCTTCCGCAGGCGAGAGATCTGCTTCTTTCGTATCTCGATCAATTTATTCGGATCTGCAGGCTTCCTGCCCTTCACTATGATGCCAAACTGGCGCGGAACTCGGTGCGGAACTGTCAAGATATTGTTGCACTCTCCGCGGCTGCGGTGATGGCGGGCACGGGAGACTTGGCCTTGTTCCGACGCCTGCGTTCCCTCCATGGGCGGGTCGACCCAGACACGCCGTATGGAAGCCATATGGCAGCGCACATGGCAATCGGGCTGCTCTTCTTGGGTGGAGGCAGTTATACTCTTGGGACATCGAACCTGGCCATTGCGTCACTGCTGTGTGCTTTCTATCCCATTTTCCCGACCACAGTGCTGGACAATAAATGCCACCTCCAAGCATTCCGGCATCTGTGGGTTTTCGCAGCGGAGCCTCGCTGTCTGGTGCCTCGAGATGTCGACACGCGACGGCCCATCTCCATTCCGGTGTCGTTAACCATGAAGAACGGGGAGACCAAGGAAGTCACGGCGCCCTGTCTGCTTCCTGACCTGGACGAAATTGCGATGATCAAGGCACACGGCCGAGATCATTGGCCGCTTGTGCTGGACTTTAGCCGCAACGAACAGCTTCGCGAGAAGTTCCGCCGCGGCGACCAGTCGATCTACCTGAGGAGGAACACGACCTACGATCCGTCCGGATCATCGGTGTTTGCCTCTACGCTGCTAGGTCTGAGTGAAGCACAGGATATACTGCCTAGTTCAGCGATGAAGGGACCGACCGCGCAGCTGCCGAATACAGTTGCGCTTCTCCTCTCGCAGGGACGCCGCAGCCAGGTGCCTACCCATGACCTCTGGGATTGGATCTTCAGTCTTCCTTCATTACAGTGGTTGGATGTCGCAGACCGATCGATCGTCTTGCCTCCGTCCCCATTCCAATTCCGGCCGCGCTATCCTTCTGACGGGGGTATCGTCTCTCTCCCACCGTGGCTGCGCCTGTCGTCAATCGACACCCGACTCGTACTGGAAAGTACCGTCAACGGCGCTGTCGCTGCCGCTTCTGGCGACAGCAACAGCAACGGCAACGGGTCCGACGAAGTGCGAGACCGCCTGTGGCAATTACGGCTGCTCTTTGACTGGGTGGATCGCGGGTTCGACGGAGACGACAAGCCCGAGCAGAGCGAGGGCGAGAAGGAGAAGGAGAACGACGGCCAAACCGCAGAGAAGCAGAAAGGCCTCTGGCTACGAAGAGACGTCATTGAAGAAGCGAGATGGAAGATATGGGGGGTGCAGGTTGGTGAGACTAGGCGATAGAAAAAAAAAAGTAACATGTTTTCTCTCTCTCTCTTTTATTTATTTATTTATACGCATTGCCACGGGCGCTATATTAGGGGTGGTGGACATCATGATGACTGATTACGGTGTATGTATGTACGAGTGCACGCATAAAGAATTATTCTAGAGAGGCAAGGAGAGGAGATAGATGGAATGAATATCCACACTAACAAACTAATAAATAATATTAGTTGAAATATAATAGTCGATACCGATACCCTTCACAAGCGATAGTTATAGTGCCTCACATACTCAAGTTTTTTCCAACATGATGATGATCATTAATTACCTAGGTATATATATCATTATATAATATATATTATCCCCACAGTGAAGAAAGAAAGAAAGAAACACGGTGTGGTCAATCAATTCAAAGTCCCCACGGCTCACGGGATATCGTATCAGATATATCATATATCATATTATCAAGATGAAAGAAAAAGGAAGAAAAAAAAAAGAAATAGAAAAAGAAAAGAAAGGTCTTAACTTTTGTTTTGTTATGCTACTTCTATGACATGCTTGCCTTCCATTTCATTTCATGCTATTTCATTTCATGCTGCCATTAACGTTAAAAATACCCTACTCTACTCGGTATGAGTGAGATCATATCTATATCCATGACATGTCATTCAATGCAATCCCATGCCAAAATGCAGATAGACATAAAAATAAAATCGTGTTATTTTTACAACGTCACGTATCCTGTCCCTCTAAATGAAGTTATCGAGATCGGACGGCTCCGTCTTTCAAAATCCCACGGTCTCCTCCTCCACCCGTCTGCCACAGCCAGACCCCTTCTACTGCCCACGCCTTGGCACTGGCATGCCGTCCGAGACGTGCTGCTCCTCCTCCGCTCTCCTTGTTCTTCTCTGAGTCGCCGCCTTCGGCTTCTTCGAGCATTCGCTCCACGACGCGCTCGCGCTCGATGACGCTCCAGAGCCCCTCGACTAATGTGCTTCCTGGCTCCCCGAACTCGCCCTTGCCTAGGCGGAAGAGGATGCGTCCGATGACCTGCCATGCGATGCATCTCTGGGCTGGAACGGTCGAGCGGCTCAGGATCGACAGTTCGGGGATGGTATAGCCGGCCGCTTCGGGGTCCTTTGCGTGATGATGCAGCCCCAGGGTCGTCGGCAATGACAAGGATGTGGCTGGCGAGAGGATCGTCCCGGTCAGAGAGAAGCGGACAGAAGAAGGAGCAACGGCCGTGGCTTGGCTGGCAGGATGGTATGGAGACTGCGTATCCGGGTCATCCGGGTCTCTGGAGGGGGGCTTGAGCCATGACAACGACGAAGGGTCGTGAGGAGTGTCAGGGAAGTAATGTTTCTGAAGGTCTTCAAGGAAGGACGGGGAGGAGGGGTCGAGGTTGGGCATGGGGTCCTGTCGCGGAGGCGGGGTGGGGAAGTGAATGGGACCGGATGGGATCTCTGAGGCTGGTCGCAAGTCAGGCGGCGGGTGTGGAGGAGGAAGTTCGTCAATTGCGGCCGCAGTCGATGCCGATGGGGCTGCCTGTGTATGGGCAGGGGTATCTGATGGGGACTTGGACGAATCGTCGGGTGTTGGGGCCTGTTCTTCGGGTTCAGGAATGTCAAAGGAGACCGATTTCGCTTGTTTCGCAGGCTCCTTTCGAGTATCCGGTTCTTGCTTCTGCGGCGGAGCCTGTGCATTGGGCGACTTGCGCGATGGTTGTGTCTGTGGTTCATCGTCAATGTTGGCCCTCCGCAGCAGCCTCTCAATCAGCGATGGCGATAAGCCGGCCATCAACTCAGCCCGTTCCTTCTCAATCTGCTCCGGTGACATGGCTGCCAGACGCCGTCGATTCTCCTCATCGATCGACTTCTTCTCTTCCTCTATCGACATTGGTTCCTGTCTTGTGTCTGTTGAGGGTTGCTCAGCAGGGGGAGGACTCTTCGCCTCCTGGGCTGTCCCTGTCCGTCGTTGCTTGAAGGCCGACTGTCGCACGCGATTCTTATGGGCAGGGAATCCGGTTGAGGCTGAGGATGTGGGCTTTGGAGCAGAAGGAGGGGCAGCCGGGGTGCGTTCCATGATGTCGCCGATCAGGTCGAGCGATGGCCCCGCGCGGGAACGGTCGGGGATGGAGGGCGGGGGGCCATTCTCGTCGTCGTCGTCGTCGAGATCGAGGACAAAGCGCTCCCCGCGAAATGCCATGATGCCGTCCGCGGAAAGCGACGGATCGGATGCAGCAGGCAATGCGGAGGTCGTGAAGCTGAGAAGCTGACGAAACGGGCGATGCGGCTCAAAAGCCTAAATCAGGCATGCAGCCGCCGCCATTCCGCATCGGGACTAGGGCCTGGGGTCCTCCGCCGCCCAACCTCGTGGCCGCTGGCAGCGCTGCACAGGCTGCGGAGAGAAAACAGCAGGCAGAAGACAGCATGGACCGGGGAGCATTTCGATCGCTCTCGTGAACCAGGCCGCATGTTGTTTGCTCGTTGCTGGCGGGCCAGGGTGGCAGTGGGACCTGGAGATGGCTCGATGGGGCTGTCCCCCGGCCCGACAATGCGGTTTGACACGAGCGTTCCGAATCAGGGGAAGAAGAGATCGATCCTTCATAAATAAGCCATGGGCTCTGCATCAAAACGAGACGGGTGGAGATCTCTGCTGCAGAGACTCAGGACGGTCTGCGAACCATTGAGACGACTAGCGGAGCAGGTTGCACATCCCGCAGTGATTGGCCGGAGATTCAAGGGATGCAACCAGCCAGAAAACATCTGAAGAGAACATCTGAAGAACAGTCAACATGGATTATTGATTCTTTGTCATCTCTGGTATAGTTCCAATATGATATGGCTGCATATCATTGGTTCCTTTCTGATTATTCCAGCGTCAAGTCGGCACCTTGCGAGGTTGTTCTGTACTGTATGCCGCGTACAGTACTGTACACCGTACACCATCCATACAGACAAGACATGATCATGTATGCTGGAGTTGCAGCATCCGGGAGAAAATGAGAAAGAAAAGCAGAGATCCTTTCTGGGCTTCGTGCTTTCTGTCCTTGCGTGGACTGGAAGAGGCGTGCTGGCTGCTGGCCTCCGGATTGCCAGGACGGGAATAATACGATGCGTATCAATAGTTCGCCCATACTTGCAGTTCCTCCATTCAGCGGGCAGCATTGCGGGCAGCTGTCCGCAGCTCTAGACTCTGGGTCGCCTTTTGCTGCTTTCTGATGAATCGTTTTTCCTTTTGCCGCTGCACCCCCTTCGTCCAGGTCATGGATCAGATGGCCTGTGAATATTATAAGTATTTCTCGTCCTCCTCGCCTGTTTTCGTTTTCCTTTCTTCTTCCTCTTCCTACCCGATGCCGTCGGGGTCCTCCTGATCTGATTTTTGATGTTCCTCTCCAGACAGCGCGACCTTAATTGACGCCCGTTTCATACTCTCTTCTATTCCGGTTCCTTTTTCATGTTCCTAAATAATTAATCCCCAACTATCAGGCGCGGACCCCGACCCAGCCCCATCGCCCGACATTCCTGTTTCTGCGTTGCAACTGAACCACGTCAACGTTCGCCATCCAACACCCAGCAACGCCCTGAATTTTCCCTCTCTCCCACCTCCTGTCTCTCCTCCCGACCAACACCGGCATCCGCACCACGTTCGCCTTTCGACTCGTGGTCCGTCGCTGCCTTTTTTTTTTATTGCCTTCCACGGCTGTCTTATTTTTGTTTCCGATTATATTTAATTTTACGCATACCCTACTTTCTAATTTTTTTTCCTAATTTTTTTTCTCCCTGGTTAAGGACTATCTCTACGTCTTACGGAAGTCCGTGTCGGAAGGGCAGAAGCACAACGGGGTGGTCATTTCCCACGGGATTGACACCGGCGAGCTGGATGCAGTAGAAGCAGATCATGGCCAACGATGCGCCTGCAGGCCATGCCCCGGCCAAGGAGGAGGACGAGTCGTCGCTGTCGCCGGTGGAGTCGGAGTTGAGGGTGGATGAGAGTAGGAACGCGACCGAGAAAGAGGGCAGAGAGCGAGAAAGCCGCTCCCGGCGCGCCTCCGCCACAGCAGCCCCCAGCCACAGCTCCAGCCACACCGCAAGCACCGCCGCGCCCAGCCGTCGCTCGCGCCGCAAGAAGGACGACAAGGAACAAAAGGACGAAGCAGAGCAGAAGGAAGAGAAAGAGAAGGAGAAAGAAAAGGAAAAGGGCAAGGACAAGGATAAAGACGCCAAAGAATCCAAGGACAAGGACGACAAGAAGGAGTCCAAGCCGCGCAGCTCGCGCCGCTCCCGCGAGAAGTCCACCAACGCCAACAGCACGCCGGGCTCGTCGCGCAAGAAGCCCAAGCTCGAGCACACGCCCGACAAGGACCAGCCCAGCGCCGACAATCAGAGTCAGAATAATAGCAATAACAGCAATAACAGCACCGCTGCCGACGCGTCACGCCACCCCTCGCCCGTACCGCTGGCGCCTGCCCAAAACGGAAATCGTGAAGCTATTCCCACGTCTGCCTCCCGGCCATCCCAACCGCCGCAGACACCTGCGCTGGCCCCGGCGCAGCATGCCTCCGGTGCTCCTTCTCCCCCGCGGCCGTTCAGCACCTCTCTTGCGCCTGCACCGCCGCTATCGTTGACCTCGTCGTCGACTCCGCCTCAGCTGATCCCGTCGCAGCCTCCGGCGCAACCCATCCAGCCCGAGCCTCAACCCCTGCAGGCGCAACCCCGTCCGCCTTCCTACCACTCTCCGGCGCCGCCCCAGCCTCCTCCGCAGCCGTCGCCCCAGCGATCTAGCGGCCGGAACTACGATCCCATCCGCTCTGCCTTCGAGAACTCGGCTCCTCCTCCTCCTCCTCCTCCTCCTCCGCCGGCTCCGGCTCCAACTCATGCTGCATCGC